>NC_080426.1:88430152-88545152 GCF_029873635.1 Malania oleifera | reverse complement strand
TGAAAGCCCTGTTTTGATTTTGTTTGTATTGTGTTCTCTTAATCAAGATTTCCACAAATTAACCAACGTACTCCCTTGTGGGTTTCCGCAAACGGTTAATTGAAACGTACTTTCTAAAATTAAGAGTCTTCTTTGAATTTCAATGTTTAAGCCCTGCAACTTGCACTTAGCATCCATAAATATAAATATAGTGCAAAAATTAAAGAGTAGGGTAGAGAAGAACACCAAGTTTTTACGAGGTTTGGCTTATCCCCAACCTACATCCTCGCCTTTGGCAAACACCAAAGGATTCCACTATATTAGTTCTTTTCCAGGCAGAACAATACCGTTACAACCACTCCTTCAATTAGGCTAGAATGTACCTCTTCAAACGATATCCTCTCGTTCGGTCCAACAATTCAAGCACCTGAACCATCAATCAATCTACAAGACAAGATTCAAAAGAAGGTGTACAAGAGAGGCTCTCAAAAGAACTTATTAGTACAAATTCAATCTATATACTTCAAAGTAATTCAAATATGAAACTTAGAATGAAGCTCAAGAGAGTGTATCATTGAATAGTTCTTTCAATGATTGAAAGAATTCAGAATTGTAGCACAAGATTGGTAATTTAGAATCAGCAAAGCCTTAGCAAATTTCGTGCACAAGTCGAGAGTAAGAGAGCCTTTGAGTGTTGAGAGCAATTAAGAGAGTTTGAATGCTGAATTTAATTCTTGGTATAGAATTCATTGGTCTTAAGGCTTATTTATAGATGTAGAAAATCATTTAACTTGTTCCCCAAGTTTACTTGGAGTGGTGTCCAAGTTTTAACCAAGTGTGAGCCCCAAGCAATCTAATTTTTCAAAAATTTGTCCATTATAAAATTTGAAATTTGCCGCGTGGCAGTAGCCTGATGAAATTTGGTCAGGCGCCTGTCAATAAAATACACAGGTATTTTCCACAGGTAGTAGGGTAGCAGTCGCCTGTCACCTTGTGGTCAGGCGTCTGTCACTGAAATTCTCAATTTTAAAAAAACAGGTAGTAGAGTGACAGTAGCCTGATGAAACCCATACAAGCTTATCAGGTTTACCTTGTCAGGCACCTGCCAAGGTCCAGGTAGTAGCCTGACGACCTTAAGTTAGCAGTCGACTGACAAGTTTAGTCAGGCTTTTGTCAAGACAAAATTTTTGTTTTCAAAATATACTTGAACTAACTCTCTTTGCTCCTCATTTCTTGGAATGTTAATTTATTTTCTTTAAAAAATATTTTCCAAGTTTACAATAAGGTCTCTATGTCTCTTTTGCCTAATGAGCTTCAACAAAAATTTCATACTTGAAATATACTTGAAGTATTTACAAAGCATTTCCTAATGAACATTTGACTCTTCATTGCTGCTTTGAGTTCTCTTTGTTTCTGAGTTTCAATGATCCTTGATCTTTTAATATTGAATTTGATATGAGCTTTCAAATCTTTATTGTTGTAAATTGTGAGCTTCATTGATCCTTGAGCTTTCCATATTGATCACCTGAATTTGATATGAGCTTTCAAATGATTCCTTGTGAAGTATGCTAGGCTTCAATATATGTTTTTCCTGAAACACCACAACTTTGAAGCAAATTAAATAACCTTACTTTGTTATCATCAAAACTAAGAGTCGTAAGCCATTTTTAGGCCAACATCCCACTACGAACCTGTGGTAATATCCTGCCAAACCCAAAAAACTTCTAACCTCATGCACGTTCTTTAGTCTCACCCAATCAACTACCGTTTCTATCTTGCTCAGGTCCACTGAAACACCTTCCCTGGACACCACATGTTCCAGAAATGCCCCTTGCTCTAACTAGAATTCGCATTTCTTGACTTTTGCAAACAATTTCTTTCCTTTAAGTACCTGGAGTACCAACCTCAAATGAGTTACATGCTCCTCAGGACTCCTCGAATAAACCAGGATATCATCGATGAATACCACCATGAACTGATCTAGGTACTCGTGAAACACCCTATTCATTAGGTCCATGAATATCGCAGGAGCATTAGTCAATCTGAAAGGCATAACCATAAATTCGTAGTGGCCATACCTAGTATGAAAAGCCGTCTTTGGTACATCCTATGATTTAACTCTCACTTGATGATACTCGGATCGCAGATCGATCTTGGAGAAAATCTGTGTGCCCTATAGCTAGTCGAACAAATTATCAATTTGGGGTAACGGGTACTTATTCTTTATTGTCACTTTATTAATCTCTCTATAGTTGATGCATCTTCATCGACTTATCCTTATTCTTTACAAAAACACTGGTGCTCCCCAGGGTGATACACTCAATCTGATAAACCCCTTATCAAGAAGTTCCTGCAGCTGCTCTTGTAACTCTTTTAATTTAGCTGGAGCCATTCTATAAGGAGCCTTAGAAATAGTTGCTGTCCCTGGAAGCAACTCAATAGCAAACTCCACATTGCGATCAGGAGGCAATCCTGGTAAGTCCTCTAGGAAAACATCTAAGAACTCCCTTACCACGGGCGAAACATCTAGTAATTTAGCTGCGCCAGTGTTGTTTATGAAGAGGAAGGATGGGTCGATGAGGATGTGAATAGACTACAAGGAAATTAATAAGATGACTGTGAAGAACAAGTACTCATTACCCCATATTAATGATCTGTTTGACCAGCTAAAGGGCACACAGGTTTTCTCTAAGATCGATCTGCGATCTGGGTATCATTAGGTGAGGGTTAGAGCGGAAGATGTTTTGAAAACAACATTCAGGACTCGGTATGGCCATTATGAATTCTTGGTTATATCGTTTGGATTGATGAATGCTCTTGTAGTGTTTATGGATATGATGAACATGGTACTCCACCAGTATTTGGACCAATTTGCGATAGTGTTTATCGACAATATACTAGTGTATTCAAAGAGCCTATAAGAACATGAGGAACATATGAGGATAGTGCTTTAGGTGTTGAGAGAAAGAAAGTTGTATGCTAAATTTAAGAAATGCGAGTTCTGGCTAGAATAAGTTATGTTTTTGGGACATGTAGTGTCCAGGGAGGGAATTTCAGTGGACCTAAGCAAAGTAGAGGCGGTAGTTGATTGGGCTAGACCGAAGAACGTGTACGAGGTTAGAAGTTTCTTGGGTTTGGCAAGATACTATCGCTGGTTCGTTGAGGGGCTTTCGAGACTATCAGGTCCTCTGATGCAGCTTGCGAGGAAGAACAGGAAGTTTGAGTGGACTAGTGAATGCGAGCAGAGTTTTTAGGAATTGAAGCAATGACTAGTCACTGCCCCAGTGTTGACCATTCTATCAGAAGAGGGTGGATTTGTGATCTACAGGGATGCATCTCAAAAAAGACTCGGGTGTGTCTTGATGCAGTAAGGAAAGGTCACTTCTTGCTAACTCAAGGAGTACGAGAATAACTATCCTACGTATGAATTGGAGCTGGCAGCTGTAGTTTTTACATTAAATATTTGGAGGCACTACCTATATGGTGAAAAATGCGAGATTTTTACTAATCACAAAAGTCTTAAATACTTTTTCACCCAGAAGGAGTTAAACATGAGGAAGCGAAGATTGTTTGAATTGATGAAAGACTACGACTGTACCATTAGTTACCACCTAGGAAAGGCTAATGTGGTAGCTGATGCTTTGAGTCAGAACCCAGTGGGTGTGTCAGTTTTAGTGGTTGTTGTACAGTATCATATCAGGATGAACCTGAAAAGGTTTGGTGTAGAGTTATGGAAGGGAATTCACAGGCTATTATTGCTAGTTTGATAATTCAACCAACCTTGCAAAAGAAAATTAAAACCGCTCAGAAGAAAGACGCAAAGTTGATGGAAATTATGGATAAAATACGGAGTGAGCAGCAACCAGACTTCAATATTTCTAAGGATGGAGTTCTCAGATTTCACACCAGGTTGTATGTGCCTAATAACGCGAGGATTAAAAATCCGATTCTAAAGGAGGCTCATCGCTCTCTCTCTATACTGTTCATCCGGAAAGTATGAAGATGTATAGAAATCTGCGAAAATCGTTCTGGTGGAGTAACATGAAGAGGGAAATTGCCAAATTCGTGGAATAGTATCTAACGTGTTAGTAGGTAAAAACAGAGCACCAGAGGCCAGTAGAACCACTTCAACCACTTGATATCCCTAAGTGGAAGTGGAAGCATATCTCGATGGACTTCGTGTCAGGGTTGCCTTTAGCAGTGCATGGACAGAATGTCATTTGAGTAATAGTGGATCGGCTGCCAAAGACTACGCACTTCATTTCAATAAGAGTTAGTTATTCTATGAATAAGCTGGTAGAGCTTTATGTGCAAGAGATTGTAAGACTTCATGGTGTCCCGATTTCCATTATTTCAGATCGAGAACCATGGTTCACCTCTCGGTTCTGGAAGGGTTTGCAGGACGCCTTAGGATCTCAACTCACTTTTAGTACCGCGTTTCACCCATAGACAAATGGGCAGTCTGAGAGGACCATTCAAATTCTTGAGGATATGTTGTGGGCGTGTGCTAGATTTTGGGGATAGTTGGATTCGGTATCTACTACTCGTTGAGTTTGTGTATATTAACAGTTATCAGGCCAGTATTGAGATGACATCATATAAGGCTTTGTATGTTCGCCAGTGCTGATCTCCGTTGTACTGAGATGAGGTAGGTGAGCGACAGATTTTGGGGTCGGAACTAGTTCAGTAGACCTATGCAAAGGTTGAGCTCATCAGGGAAAAGATTAAAGCAACACAGAGTTAGCAGAAGAGTTACGTGGATACTCACCGACAGGAGCTAGAGTTTGAAGTAGGTGATATGATATTCCTGAGGAATGCTCCGATGAAAGGGGTGATGAGGTTTGGGAGGAAAGGAAAGTTGAGTCCTAGGTACATTGGGCCATTAGAGATCCTGGAAGGGATTGGTTCAGTTGCTTATCGAGTGGTGATAGCCCTACTATTGTCTAGAGTTTATAATGTTTTCCACGTATCAGTGCTGAGGAAGTACATACCAGATCCTTTGCACGTGATAAGTTATAGGCCTTTGGAGATTGTGGATGTTTTGGTATACGAGGAGGTACCAGTTCAGATTTTAAATTGGAAGATACATGAGTTGTGGACTAAGGATATACCATTAATGAAGGTGATGTGGTGTAACCATGCAGTTGAGGAGACTTCTTGGGAATTAGAAACAAAAATACACTAGAAATACCAACGGCTTTTTAGGGAGGTTCAGCATTAGATAGGTAGGTGTTTGGTTTTGTGTGCAGGTGGGGTAAGGTAGGTTTGTTTAGTATTATTAATTTTTTATGGTTTTCGTATATAAATAGTCTTTGGGAGAGTTTTGTATGATATTATAATCTCTCGGGACATTGTGTGCAACAATGGTATTCCTCCGCCATAAGTGAGGGCAATTAATAAACTTGGGACGAGGCCATTATGTGGGTGGCTATCGACTCTTCTGTAGAAATGGAATAATATTTAATAAAGACTCCAGAGGATGTGATTAGTAATAGTTAGCAAATTTCGAGGACGAAATTTTTATAAGGAGGGAAGATTGAAGAAACCCAAACCCGGAAAATAAAAGAAAATAAATATAAAAGAGAGAAATAAAGAGAAACAAAGGAAAAATAAGGGAAATGGTTTGCCAGAACCCAAACCGTTCACGGTTTTAGTGAGTTCAAAAAAATCGTCACCGGTTTTCAGTCAACTGGGTGAGTCAACTACCAAACCGTAGCCAGTTTTCTGAGGGCAGGAAAAATCTTCGACGGTTTTCCTGCGAGTTTGATTACTTAAGGGCTAAGCAAAGCATGTTCAAACATAACATAAAATTCTCTCTCTTTCTTTCTTTCTTAGGGTTTTTGGACTCTCTCTCTCTACTCTCACTCTCTCGTGGCTTTTTCTCTCCCGTAAGCTCACATAGAGCTCGTGCTTAGTCTCCGATCACTCTCCTCTCTAGTATCGGCTTGCCGGTTCATTTTCAGTGGCGGGATAAAAAAGCGAGGGTTTTCCATTTTCGAACAGAATTGGTTTCTTTTCTAGGAACAAGTAAGAGGATTAAGTTAAGTTAGGTTTTTAATAAGTTTGAACCGATTAAACTGCTTTATATATAAGTGTACTATGGTTTTAAAAGTTGTTTCGAAAACTGACAATTCAAAATGGATTTTTCAAATATAGGATATATTATACGGTATTTTGAATAAAATGAATGGTGGAAAGCTTGCTTATAAACTAAGTATACTATAAGGTATTGGTTGGTTATTTATGGATTATGTTTAAATATTGAAATTGTGTGACAGAATCGGTATAGTTGTTGTGTAATCGAATTTTGGGTATGGTTGTGAAATACTAAATTGTTTGTGAAAATACTGGAACTGCCTTTGCAAAATACTGGAAGTGGGTATAACGACCGGGGGCTGGGTTTTATTTAACGACTTTGAGCCGGGTTTTACTTAACAGCTCTGTGCCGAGTTTTTTTTTTTTTTTTTTACTAAATGGCAGGTTCTATATGAAATGAGATTTATAACATAGTTTTTATTACTTAAATTGCATGATATGATTCAAGAACGCTGAGGACCAGTTGTATTGTGAGCACGGTACCATTGCTAGTGAATTATTTTGAGACTGGGTGCGCCCACATCGTACTGAGAAGTGTAGGGTAGTCTCCATCGTCTAGCTTGCGTAGGATGGAGTAGCTTCCATGGAGTCCGGACTAGGAAGTGGTATGGCTAGCGGACCTACAAATTAGTTGTGGATTCCTGCAGATGTACTTGTAGATGGTTACTTTGACTGTGTTTGGGTTGATCCCCTAGGGCATAAGTCCAGCCTTCAGGCTGCACAACCCTTACCATGGGAGAAGTAAATAGTGTTTAGTCATAGGGAGTGTCTTTTATGCATATCTGTTAATTTATGTAAATGGTGTTAATGTGTATTGAATTGGTTTATGTTGAGGAAACAAATGCATACGTTTTAACTCTAAAGGTGTGAGTAGTTTCAAGTGGTTTAAAATGCATAAATGTTTATGGAAAAGTAAACTCTCCATCCGAGGGCTTGCAGAGAAAGGTGAGTACCCTGATAAGTATCAGTTGTAGCCATACCAGGTTGCATAACATATTAAAGCAGAGGGGAGCTACATGTATGGGCGTGTAATCTCCTCTATCCTCAGGAACTTTTATTGATAAATAATTGTGTGTGTGTGTGTGTGGGTATGGTTTGAGAATGGTTTTATAACTATGGTTAATTAACAACTGATGATATTTTGTATACATTCAAATGTGCGTTGGCCACACGTTGTATAATGACCTGAAATTCCATACCATTTTTTTTCCAAATAATATATAAAATATACTGATAATCATTTTACTCTAATACCCCTAAAATCACCTATACAGCGGAAAACATAAAGTCATACATCCATAATTACAATACCAGAATCTACTATTAACCCAAAGCATACATACATAATTATACATAATCCCAACACCTTCTACCTAACACTCTTGAATACTACTCAAAAATATAATCCCCTAAAAACACTTACCCTTTAGATAGGGGTAGTGTAGACGACCTCTCTACCTGCGATCCTGATCCGCTAGCCTAGTTAGATCACCTGAAAAATGTTAATTTATTGGGATGAGATAACGCTCAGTAAGAAGAAATATGCTATTACTAGTGTGTGGCAACTGAGTCTACATAAATAATTTACTGATAAATAACTGAAGTGAGATATCATGTAAATACTGTGCAACTCACACCTACATAACTTAAAATACGATTGTATTATCTAAGTTTTCTATTTATCCATATTGATAAGAATATAATATATCTGCTGTTCTTCTATAAATCTATATGTATAAATAACTGAGAAATATCCTTGAAAATCTGTATGTTATGATTTAACCTCTCATGACAGGATTGTGCGGCCCGTGGGTTGGACTTAACTCTGGTTGGTCTACCAGGATAAGTTACCTGAATACTCTACCAATCCTAAGTCCGACCTTTACTGCAATCTCTCCAAAGGCACGGTACTGGTATCTACCTCCTCGACCCAACCTCCTCAACCCAGAATACTGGGGAGATTGCAATCTCTCTATAGGCACGGTTGATGAAATTCACACACTATCTGAGATATGTGGTTGCACTTTGATGTGAAAATAGCAACGGTACCGTGCTCTGCTGACTAAATTTGTCTGAAATAATTCATCAGGGATCTGATACTGTATAATACTAATATATATAGTTAACTTGTTGTTTCATCATGATTTCAAAATAATCATAACACTATAAATCTGATTTGAAATACTGTATTATCTGACTAAATAACTGTAATATCTGACTGAAATAACTGTAATATCTGACTGAATAATATGTAATGTCTGAGTTTTATGGTTTTAGAAATCATGACATTCTGTAAATACTGTAAAATATATATTTGTATAATATCTATAAAATATTTGTTTGATAAATATATGTTTGTATAATATCTATTTGTAAAATATATCTATCTGTATAATATTTGTCTGTAAAATATATCTGTTTATGTATACACTGTATTTCATAATTCTGTAAAATCTAGTAAAACATGTTTCTATGCAAAAACACTGTAAATCATGATATTCTGAAAAACTGTATAAATGCCGAACTGATCTAATATTAACTTATGCCACACAATTAAATAAACAAAAACCCCTGTAATAAAATCATTATTTTATGATTATAAAAATAATTTATACCCTGTAGAATTCACCCTAAAACATATATATGCTATTGATGAAATTTCTGAAATTCCTAGCATAGCATATTTCCCTTACCTTGGCTAACTGAACTCGTCTACCGATTCTAACTCACGCCCACGACGTTCATAATTCCATTTCCCTAAAAATATCATACATATATATATTCTTGTTAAATAATTGAATTCCTAGAATAATCTCATACTCACATTTCCCGAATTATAAACTATTCATTTTCTTACCTAGATTCTGGGAACACCCACTAAAAACCTAGTCTACCTGTCGTGTATATACCAACCCTGAATTGTATAAAATCCCAATTTCTCAATTTAACCTCAGAAATACATTCATATCTAAGCTTATACCTTCAATAAATTAATAATCAATCCAAAAATACCCAAATAACACCCTTACCTGGTTTCCTGAACTATGCCTGCAGGGATCCCAAAATTATACCTGCGGCGCTCATCCAAACCCTAAATTCAATAACCCTAATTTAATCAAATCAACCTTAAATAAAATATTATTTTAACATTTACTAGACTCATAAATTTCCGATAAATATTTAAACTTTCAAATACAACCAATTTACTTAATTTTCCAAATCCCACTCTCGCTTTGGAATGGTGCTTAGGATACCCAAATTGAAATTTTACTCTAGTCAAAATGACGACAATCGAGACTAGGACCCCGTGGTGGTGCCCGATCATCAATTTAGTTCAAGATCTAAGGATAAATTGAGGGTTTACCTTTCCCCAGGAGTGGTGCCTATGCCACTCCCACGACAAATCTGCTCCGATAGAAATGTCGGTAGCGAAACTAGGAATCCAATGGTACCTTCTGTTTCCCAATCGGCCGAATATTTGCCGAGAAATTGAGGAGAGTGGGAGAGTGGTTGAGGAGAGAGAGAGAGAGAGAGAGAGAGAGAGAGAGAGAGAGAGAGAGAGAGAGAGAGAGAGGGCGGTTTCTAGAGAAAAAATTAGATTGCAATGCAATCTATGTATGGATTGCATTTCAATCCATCCAAATATAACCTATTATATTATATTACTTATATATATATATCATATTACTTAATTTATTTAATTCGATTTAATAATGTTTAATTAATTACTTAATTATTAATCATATTTATTTATTTATTTATTTATTTTTTCCGAGTACTACATTCTCCCCTCGTTATAAAAATTTTGTCCTCGAAATTTGTTGAATACAATCCCAAGTAAAATCCATCGTTAACCTAATAAGTTTTAAATTAATATTTTAAACCACCCTATTAGAACTAGTAACTAACATAAATCGATGGATTATACATCTTGTCCTAATACACATTGCTTCAGCACCAACACTCAACAACTTCAATTGGTAACACCAGAAATTTATAACAATCTTACTGTGTACTCACTTCTGTCTTTGGAATGCATAATTCTCAAATCTTAATTAGTGATAATTTAATTACAAATCAACCCTAATTTTTTTTTGGATTTTACCAATTAATCAAATAATCGACCAATCCCTGGAAGTCGATACCAATTCTTAATATAATGTGATTCAACTTCCAATGATTAATGCATAGCCTCAAGCTCCTCTTTTGTTTCTTAGTGAATAACACAGGTGTAACCTATAATAATATACTAGGTTGTACAAATTCCTTGACAAGAAAATCTTCTAGTTGCACCCTAGGTTGCCTTAGTCTAGTTAATGTCATTCTATATGAAATAGTTGACATAGGTTCCGTTCCTAGCACCAAATCAATATTAAATTCAATCTCCTTTTGGAGGTAACCCCAATAAATCATCTGGGAAGATTATCTAAAAATTCATCACCTATGGGTAAAGAAGTTTGGAATTCGTTAACTCGTATATTTCTTTCATTGCTGTTACAATCTCAGACATGTGCCTAAATTCTGTCCTTTCACGAGCACTTAAGATGTCAAATATGAGAGCTTGTTAGTTAGAAAGAAAACTCTCACTCCATTTGGATTTCTAAATGCTATTTTATTTTAAAAAACAAACAACTAGGTGAATGATCAATAGATAACCACCAATGGTTAGCCTCATTTTAAACAAAGAACTTGGAATAATGACTCATACTCATCAAGAACGATACTTGCTGGGACATTTCAAACCAGGACATGTAATCATTTACCCATTAGACCAATTGTATAAAAGACACTTCACACTATCATCATAACTTGTGATTTGTTTGAGTAAAAATTATATGAACTTCCAAACATTCCCTGGAATTCTAATCACTCAATTTCTTTTCAATATCAAACTAATGCATAGGCTTTCACTTTTATATCAAGATAAGGTATCATTTTCCTACCAAATTGGTTCCTAAATTTTTTTTTCTTGATTCCAATAGTTTAAGATTCCACTTATATTCTATGTGAGCAGACATTGAATATCAAAATATAGTTGGAAAATATCCTCAATGAAAAACATGGACTGCAATTATGGCAAGTGTAAGTCCTATTATATTGACTCAAACCAACCCTGACCTTGCTCCAGTGGCTAGAAAAATATGCAATACACATGTGTCTTGGTTTTTGGTACGGAATACAATACTACTAAAGATGTTTAGTTAGCTATGATCAGTGATTGGGCATTGTCTGGCAGCATAAATCTTGTGTAAAATGGACCAGGAAGGAAAGAGTGACATTTATTTGTACTAGAGAGTTGCTTGTGGTAGAAGGATTAGATTCTAAAGATGGCTTCAAAAGCCATAATAAATTGCAGATAACCACATAATATTTCATATGAAACTGTATACAAGTTAAATCCCAACCGAACCGATGCTTAAGCGGTTAAATTGGTGTCCCATTTCTAAGTAGGATTTGCACAGATAGAGCAAAAAGATAAAACTCCAGGTCCTAGCGTACATGGTTTTCCTTCTAGATATCAGATTGTTAAAGGTCCGAGTATTATTATAATTTTCTTTCTAAGTAAGTTGCTAAAAGTGACTCTGTCAGGTGTTATTTGGTTCACAAGATCCTTCGGAACACTTGGCAACGTGAGGCCCATGACATCTTATTCTAATGTTTGTTTTCAGGTTATGGTGATAACATCACTTTCTAGGGAATAAAGAATTTCCATAGAACATAGGAGTCCAATTGTTGCCCACTTAATATTTTACATTCTTATGGGCATCTTAATTTTAGGATTAATCTGTCTCCACTATTTTGGCCGACTTATGAAAATATGAAAATATGTAGCTGATGCACATTCTCATCGACCCATCTTTCTCTTCCCCAAACAATACCGGTGCTTCCTAGGGCGACACGCTGGGCCGAATAAACCCCTTATCTAATAGTTCCTACAACTGTTCCTTTAACTCTTTTAACTTTACCGGTGCCATTCTGTACGACGTCTTCGAAATCGACGTTGTCCCTGGAACTAAATCAATAACAAATTCTACCTCATGATCAAGAGATAGTCCCGGCAAATCTCTAGGGAATACACTAGGAAAATTCCTCACTACCGGAATATCCTCAATTTACCTTTCCGATACTTCCTTCACACAAGCCAAATATCCATGGCAAGCCTCTAATAACATCCTCCTCGCCTGAATGGCGGATAACAAATGTGGTGGGGTGCGCACCCATGACCCCACAAATCCATACCCCTGTCCTCTTAGAGGTATGAACACTACCTCTTTTTGATAACAGTCTATGCTAGCGTAGTTAGCTATCAGCTAGTCCACATTCAATATTATATCAAACCCTTGTATGTCTAGTTCTACAAGATCGACTGGTAATATTCTTTTTTGAATGCCCACTGAATAGTTTTTTAGTACCTTTCCACATCTCACTACTGATCCAGTTGGCGTTGCTACTGACAAATTTGTATCTAACAATTGTGTCTCAACTCTAGTCATCCTAACATATCCCAATGACATGAACAAATGGGTGGCACTTGAGTCAAATAAAACAATAGGTTTATATGATAAGACAATAATCATACATGTCACGATGTCGCCTGCAGCCTTAACATCTCCCGGCATCAACACATAGACTCGTGCTAAGGTGTTATTCCTCTACTGTTTGCCTCAAGGTGCTTGGAGACCTCCTCGATATGGTCTAGGAGCAGGTGCAAAACTGGAAATGCTCGGCAATCTCTTGCCACGTGGCCAGGCTGACGACATCGATAACATGTTATCTCTCTAACCCAGCACTGTTCCAGGTGTCTCTTATAGCATATGGAACAAAGAGGGGGCATCGGTCTATCTTGTACTGCTTGACCTCCCATCCCCTGCCTTTGACCTTCTCTGCTATCCTACCTCTTCCACAGCCCCTGACTGTACCCTGCCTAAAAATCTGGAGGCGCAGGTCTCTTCTTCTGATTCTACGCCACACCACCTCTCTATAGACCACTCTCAATCACTGTGGCTCTATCAACTATCTCCAAAAAGTATGGGCCTAGAAGCCTACAACCTGCTCATAAAATTCTCGACTCAGTCCCTTCCTAAATTTCCTTGCCTTCTTTCCTTATTTGGCACTAAGAGTGGGGCAAATCAGAATAGCTCGATAAATCCAGCTGCATGCTGCTGTACCATCATATGCCCCTGCATCAAATGCAAAAGTATGCAGTCTTCGCATTTTGAATGATAGCGCGGAAGTATCACTCAAAGAAAAACTCCCTGAAGTGGCTCCAGGTCACCGCTACAGGCTCAGGTCTCTGCTCCTTTACTAGTCTCATTGATCTCCACCAGCATTTGCTTCCCCAATCAACTTGAATGCAACAAAGGACACTTTCTGCTCCTCAATACAAGGGAGCACTACCAATATGTCCTTAATATCCTGAACCCAATTCTCAGCCACTAATGATTCGGTCCCTCCAAAAAAAAACAGGGCTTCATACGTGTGAACTGCTTAATCGTGCAGCTTCGTTCCCCTAAACTCCTAACCATTTTTGCCATTACCTGCTGGGTGACGCTACATAATACCACTAATACACTTAACACACTAGGATCCAAAAATAATCTTCTATGACCATTCATTTTATCATTGTCAATCCCAATTTAGGATTTAGTCCTACCACTCAGAAACAAGACCCAACAATAGTTTACTATGGTTTTCCTAAAGTCGTCACCCCAGGAAAATCACAGAAACAATCACGGAATTTCCTGCCTCCAAGCTGTAAGATAGAACCCTAAATTCCATTCTCATCCTCTAACTACAACTTACTCATATCTTAATCTACCCATTTCCTATTCTCCTCACAATCCATTCCTATACTCTGGTATTGTATTCTGCTATTTACTAAAGTCTGTAAAACCTAACAACCTAGCCTCTGATACCAAAATGTAACGACCTGAAATTCCATGCCATTTTTTCTTCCATATAATATATAAAATATACTGATAATCATTTTACTCTGATACCCCTGTAATCACCTATACAGTGGAAAACATAAAGTCATACATCCATAATTACAATACCAGAATCCAATATTAACCCAAAGCATACATACATAATTATACATTATCCCAGCACCTTCTACCCAACACTCATGAATACTACTCAAAAAATACAATCCCCTGAAAACACTTACCCTTCAGACAGGGTAGTGTAGACGACCTCTCTACCTGCGAGCCTGATCCGCTCGTCTAGCTGGATCACCTGAAAAATGTTAATTTACTGGGATGAGACAATGCTTAGTAAGAAGAAATATGCTTTTACTAGTGTGTGACAATTGAGTTTACATAAATAATATACTGATAAATAACTAAATTGAGATATCATGTAAATACTGTGCAACTCACACCTACATGGCTTAAAATACAATTGTATTATCTGAGTTTTCTATTTATCCATACTGATAAGAATATAATAGATCTACTATTCTTCTATAAATCTGTGTATATATAAATAACTGAGAAATATCCCTGGAAACCTGTATGTCATGATTTAACCCCTAATGATAGGATTGTATGGCCTGTAAGCTGGACTTAACTCTGGTTAGCCTACCGGGATAAGTTACCTGAATACTCTACCAATCCTCAGTTTGACCTTTACTGCAATCTCTCCAAAGGCACGGTACTAGTATCTACCTCGTCGAACCGATCTCCTTAACCCAGAATACTGGGGAGACTGCAATATCTCCATAGGCACGGTTGACGAAATCCACACACTATCTGAGATATGTGGTTGCACTTTGATATGAAAATAGCAATGGTACCGTGCTCTGCTGACTAAATCTGTATGAAATAATTCATCAGGGATATGATACTGTATAATACTAATATATATAATTATCTTGTTGTTTCATCATGATTCCAAAATAACCATAACACTATAAATCTGATCTAAAATACTGTATTATCTGACTAAAATAACTATAATATCTGACTGAAATAACTATAATATCTGACTGAATAATATGTAATGCCTGAGTGTTATGGTTTTGGAAATCATGGCATTCTATAAATACTGTAAAATATCTGTCTGTATAATATCTATAAATATTTTCCTGATAAATATCTGTCTATATAATATCTGTTTGCAAAATATATTTGTCTGTATAATATCTGTCTATAAAATATATCTATCTATGTGTACACTGTAATTCATAATTCTGTAAAATCTAGTAAAACATGTTTCTATGCAAAAACACTGTAAATCATGATATTCTGAAAAACTGTATAAATCTTGAACTGATCTAATATTAACTCATGCCACACAATTAAATAAACAAAAACTCCTGTAATAAAATCTATATTTTCTAATAATAAGAATAATTTATACCCTGTAGAATTCGCCCCGAAACACATATATACTACTGAAGAAATTTCTGAAATTCCTAGCATAGCATATTTCCTTTACCTTGGCTAACTGAACTCGTCTACTGATTCTAACTCATGCCCATGACGTTCATAATTCCATTTCCCTGAAAATATCACACATATATATATATATATATACTCTTGTCAAATAACTCAATTCCTAGAATAATCTCATACTCACATTTCCCGAATTATAAACTATTCATTTTCTTACCTGGATTCCTGGGAACACCCACTAGGGTCTACCTGTTGTGTATATACCAACCCTGAATTGTATAAAATCTTAATTTCTCAATTTAACCTCAGAAATACATTCATATCTAAGCTTATACCTTCAATAAATTAATAATCAATCCAAAAATACCAAAATAACACCCTTATTTGGTTTCCTGAACTACGCCTGCAGGGATCCCAAAATTATACATGCGGCACTCACCCGAACCCTAAATTCAATAATTCTAATTTAATCAAATCAACCTTAAATAAAATACTATTTTAACATTTCCTAGGCCCATAAATTCCCAATAAACATTTAAATTTCCAAATATAACAAATTTACTTAATTCCCCAAATCCCACTCTCGCTTTGGAGTGGTGCTTAGGATACCCAAATTGAAATTTAACTCAAGCCAAAACGACGACGATCAAGACTAGGACGCCGTGGTGGTGCCCGATTGTCGATTTAGCTCAAGATCTAAGGAGAAATTGAGTAAAAAGTGAGGCTTTACCTTTTCCAAGGAGTGGTGCCTACGCCGCTTTGATGACAAATCTGGTTCGGCAGAAATGTCGGTGGCGGAGTTAGAAATCCAATGGTACCTTTCGTTTCCCGATTGGCCGAATATTTGCCGAGAAATTAAGGAGAGTTGGAGAGAGAGAGAGAGAGAGAGAGAGAGAGAGAGAGAGAGAGAGAGGGCGGTTTCTAGTGTGGATGGATTGCATTTCAATCCATCCAAATATAACCTATTATATTATTTTAATATTATATTACTTATATATATTTATATATATATCATATTACTTAATTTATTTAATTCAATTTAATAATGTTTAATTAATTAATTATTAATCTTAATTAATTTATTATTATTTATTTAATTTTTTTTCAGGTTACTATACACTGATATTAACTTAATCTGCCTTACTGAGAAGTGTGTCACCCCAATATATAAATCATTTTTCAGGACCATATCGAGATAGGGCTTAGCAAGCTCCAAGGCAGGGTGATAGTTAGTTTCAGTTTTTGTGAGTGTTTGTAAGAACTCCATTGTAATTAAGTTATGCTGGAAGTCCCTGTATATGTAATATGGTCGTATGGACTGTGTTAGCTTTCTTTGTTTTGGTTGGGATGTAATATGGATATTGGGAGACTTCTATGTACGTTAGCAGTTTAGAACTTTGGTAATGTTTTGGAGAATGTATCATTTATTTCTGCTGCCTTTATATGATGAATATGGTATTAGGTACACAAATGTCACTAAAGTAGCACCCCGGGCCCCACGTGGTGGGTCGGAGCGTTATAGTTCGACTGATCTCTCACAATAAATTTGAATTTAAAACTGGGTCTGGTTGACTTAGGGAGACTTCGGTTAGCTAGCCAAAAAAGCGATTTTGAACCTTCATAAGTTCGGTCAACCTAGGCCTAAGGCCGGTCTGCCAGTTCTTGAGGGTTGGTCAACTGAGGGCATTTTGAACTAAAGTGGTCGGTCAGCCTAGGAAGGTGGTAAAGTCAAATTCATAGTTCAGTCGATAGTGGAAGCTGAGATCAAGATCGGTCGGTCGACCGAGCCAAGTCAAATATTTGACTTTTGGCCTAATACGTGGTCGGTCAACTAAGAGATATAAAACATGAATTGGTTGGTTGACCTAGGCTTTTTAATTAAACCAAAAAATCCAATGTCGGTCAGCCAAAATCTTTGTAAAATTAATTTTAGCCATGTTTTGACTAAAACATTTTTGTATGATTTTTAGTTCTTATGAAAAGGTTTTTGATGAAGGGATAGGTCTCCTAAGGTCAGGCTATGGTTATCACTGATCTTCCATCCACATCATGCATGCATGCAATGCATTATTACAGACCAAATCAAAAACTAAGTGTAATACAGTAAAAAGGAGAAATGTCTTCTTCTTTTGCTCTTCATTATCCCATAAAATGCGCCAAGAGTATGTGTTCTTTAAGTCCTTCTAGCTTCCATTTCATTTTGTCTTATGTGCGAGCCAAATTAAAAACCTGTTCAAGCACTCAACACACAGATAAGAAACTTGTGCTTTGTTAGCATTAAAACAGGGATCAGACTCAAAAAGTCAACACCACATTTCCTACTTAGACTGTTTTGTTATATAATATTTATACAAGGGAAAAAGTATTGATCTTCCCATCCTAAGACTCAAATGGATGATTTCAAAGGAAGACACAAAGCGAGTCATTCTTCCATATGGAGGAATCTTGAATCTCATCTTTGAGCATCACGGTGTTGCTAATTCATTCACCCTATTTATCAAACAACAATCCTATGATCTATTTTCGTCAACCACTGTGAATCTCTCATGTGGTATGAATTTGCTAGTGTAAATGGTTTGGTTTCCAAACATCAAACACCTCCAAGAGAACAAATGGAGGAAGGTCGTGCTCGTAAAAATGCTCCATCTAATCCAGCACCACCTGCTCCAGCTAGTTTCAGCTACTAATGCTCCTTCGTGGTTTACTAATTTTCGTGAACACATGGACTCCCACTTGAGTGCTTTTCATGGAGATTTAGATATGAAATATAATGCACTCTAATCTTCTTTGAGCTCTTTTGATCAGAGACTTGCATGGATTGAGGGAAATATGAGAAGTGCTTCCTCATCTTCAAAAGAAAAAGCTCTCATCGTGGTGAGTTCGGGCGAAGAGGACGACGACGAGGACGATGATGACGACGACGATGAGACTTCATCTAGTGGTGACGACATTGATGAGGACTAGTTGTTTATTTAATATTACTTGTTGAAGAACAATTTATTATGTTGTATCTGGTTGTACTGTATTGACACTTTATCTTTTGATTGTTCTTTAAAAACTTATTTTTCTTGTTATGAATGCTTACTACTACTGCTATGTTCTCCTGATTTCAATATTTTGAACATTATGAAATGCATGTCGGTAAAGGATCATATTGTTTATAATTTTCATGCTGAATTTTCTTTCACATTCCTTTTTGCTGATGTCAAAAAGGGGATAAGAAATTCACAAAATGTTTTCATGGCAAACTATTTTTGGGTGTTGATGAGTCCCTAAAATACATGATTTTAGACCTTCATTTACTTTTTTTTTTTATCCTTGTTTTATTATGTAATTACTCAAAGTTATCATTGTTTAGAACTATGCAAGGGTTTGTTCATATTTTTAGGAAAAACAGGTTAAGACCGAGAAATTAGACGTACGAGAAACTAAAGGAGAATTTGGAGACTCACAAAGCTCAAATTAGATATTCAGCCAAACTTCTAAAGCTCCAAGTCATCAAAGGACAATAAGGTTTTGCTCGACGAAGTGGTGCGACCAGCAACATAAGGGGGCGACTAAGTCTTTACTCACAGGTTCCCAGGTTCACATTGAGGAAGAATTACTGCAAGGATCGACCAAGTGATTCTTTAGGGTGACCACATCGAGATACTGAGCTAGAACTGAGATCAGAATTACCAAGAGCCTCGACAAAGTGTTTGACCAAAGAGACCATGAAGGGCGACTATGTCGAGTACCTGAGATTACCTGAAGTTCGAGATCTTGCAAGCCTCAACCATCAACTAGACTATCAAAACCCTATGGCATGACTGAGTCTACAATTTTTAAGATTCAAATCCCAGCTTTCTCGGGAGAATCGACCAAGGCATGGTCAAGGAAAACATAGGGGTGAGGTTGACAACGAAGATCTTCTATGCGAGATTTGCTGCAGACTTTTGTAAACTGTCAAACAAACTTTATAAACCCTAGAGCCTATAAGTATTCGCTATGAACACGAGCTCTGGGTTACTCTTTGGCCTTTCTTAGGTTAGTGATATACTTAAGATGTCATTGAGAGCCATTATAGATTAGTTAGATTAGATTTCAATTCCTATTTCGATTTGTGTGTGAAGTTACTGATGGATTGTGACAACCGGCGGCGTTCATGTGCTCTCCGTGTATATTACACGATCATTCTCTAGTACCTTCTAGCGTCAGTGACAGACATTCAGAATACTAAAGGGATGATCTCTTACATGCTTTCTTTTTACTGCTTTCATTTAAATGCTTTCCTTTATCGCTTGGTTGTGATGAGTATTTGGTTGACAGGATAAGCACTTCTATAGCTTCACTCAGGTACACGTATTAGGCTACAGTCTTCCACATAGGTTCTCGTGATCGTTGTGATAGAGTATACTCTTGTTCCTGACCGTGCTCTGAACGATTGGTGCACCCTTGCTACTCTATGCCATCGAACGACTCCTTGGATTGTTTAGCCGGGGTTCTGGTTAGTTTAATGCGGTAAAATCACTAAACTTAGATTATGCAAACAACATTTCAGGTGTCATTCATGATTAAGTATTGCTTTGTAGGAGTAGAGTTAAGTTGGATTTACTGACTTTCATTTAATTGCTTTTCTGTAGTTGGTTAGATTTCACTCATTGCAAAATGCCATCTTTTACTTCTCTTTTACACAAGGTCATAGTAAACTTGTAACGACCTGCTATTTAACTGGGTTTATTTTATTTTATTTTATACTATAACATTTATAATGTTGCAGCTAGAAGCAGAAATCAAATAACATAACCATATATAATTATATACAATACCAGAGTACTAAAATGTTTCCCAAAATATACATGTACGACTGTTCCCTAAAATACCCCCAACTGGTTAGGGCTATACAAAAGTACTCCAAAAACATACTCACTGTCTATTGACAGGGCAGTACTGAAGCCCCTTTATCTATGAGCCTGGTCTGCTCGCCTACCCGGGTCACCTGAAAAATGTTAAAGTAATGGGATGAGCCAATGCTCAGTAAGACGAAATATGCTATTATTAGTGTGTGGCAAATGAGTTACACTATTATGAAAATATGTTTCTTTATAAACATTTATACTGGATCTATAAATATAGTACAAGTAATAGAAACCACCACCATTTCCATGTTGCTTAACATATCTGTATTTTAGGTTACTATTCAAAATACTTTTAAAGTACATAAGTATATTCTCTATCTCTGTAAATCTGTATATACATAATAATAATTGAAAACTTCCCTGTGGATAACTCTGTGTCATGATTTAACCTCTCATGACAGGATTGTGCAGCCTGTAGGCGAGATCTACCCTAGCTGGCCGACCAGGGTATATCACTATGCTCCCTCAGTCAGATCATCCACTTGTCAACCCATATTTGATGGGGAGCTTGTCCACGTCTGGGCACGATCAACCTACTACCACGTATTATCTAAATAGGTGGTTGCACTCTGAACTAAAATATCTGTAGCTACGATATCGTGCTCTGTAAACTGTAATGGTCCAACAGGGTCTGATACTATATAATATATTTCTATATACAAATATCTGAATTACCATGATTCTGAAATAACTGTAATAACCATGACATTGAAATAAACTGTAACTGTGTCAACTATATTTCTAAACTGAACTGTAATCTATAAGTCATGGTACTGGAAACTGTATAATCATGGTACTGAAAACTATATAATCATGGTATTCTGTAATTACTATAAAACATATCCACTGGCTGTATATTCTGTAAAACATACCCTGAAAATACTGTAAAACATGCTTCTGTACTATATTTATATTCTCAAGCCACACAGTGATTTAATACATAATATTCATAATTAATAATCTATATAATGTCCTGCTGTGAATAATAAACTGGTAAAAATATATATTTCATACTGGAAATCATTTTAGAACTACCTTGCATAGCATATTTCCCTTACCTGATTCCTACTAAAATCTCCCTACTATGACGGGTCCTACACCCGCAGGGTTCTCCACTCAACACCCTGAAAACCATAAATCTCAGAACAAAATATCAATATTTCTTTGCCTACATCATTTATTACAACTTCCAGAAGGCCAAAAATTGACTAAAAGACCTTACCCTGATTCTGGGAAGAAATTCGACTCGATCCCACCGACGATTCGCCCCAGCAGACTTGAAGAGAACTATGTTAGGAGCGTCGTGGTGGCCTTAGATCGTCGATCCAGTGACCGACAGGATCTAAATCGAAGAGAGGCAGTAGGAGAGAGAGAGCGGCACTGAATTTTTGAATTAATCCAAAATTTTGCACTATTTATATTGCGGGATTCGTCGACAAGCCACGTCACCTCGTCGATGAGTCCTATAGAAAGTTCGTCGGCGAATCTGCACCCTCGTCGATGAATTTTAGACTTCCCAAAAATCCTCTCTCAGTATCTTCTCATCGACGAGACGGGACCTCGTCGACGAGGTCCTGAAGAACTCTCGTCTACGAAACTCCCGTGTTCATCGACAAGGCCTAGAGAATTTCTTCGAATTATCACCTCCAAAATGCAATGTCGTCGACGAAGTCAATTGCCTCCTTCTCTTACTGTTTCCATTTTCATTCCTCTTTACTATTTAAATATCATTATTCTTCGGTTCATTACATTCTCCCCTCCTTATAAAATTTCATCCTCGAAATTTACTATTTGTATTTCCTTCTATCATCCCATAAAGGCAAATGGTCTACTTATTTTAATACCTACCCTCACTTATGGCGGAGGAATATCGTGGTTACATGGGTAGTCCTGGGAGATTACAACCATAAAAGAAAATTTTCCCCAAAACCAAAATACTACCTAACCTATGCTCTCCATTATAATTACACTGGACTCAACAAAATAAAATTACCATCCTAACATAATTCATTAAACAAGTGGGGATATTTATGTCTAATTTCATCTTCAAGATCCCATGAAGCCTCCTCATTCGCGTGGTTTCTCCATAGAACTTTTACTAGTGGTATTTTTTATTACGCAATTCTTATTCTTTTCTATCTAAGATCTGTACTAGAGCTTCCTCATATGCTAGATCCCCACTGAGTTCCAATTTTGCATAACTAATGATATGGGAAGGATCTAGGACGTATTTCCTTAGCATAGAAACATGAAATACGTCATGAACTCGAAATAGAGATGGCAGTAAAGCTAGCTGATAGGCTACTAACCCAATCTTCTCAAGTATCTCAAATGGGCCAATAAACCTAGGGCTCAACTTACCTTTCTTCCCAAATCTCAAGATCCCCTTCAGTGGAGTTATTCTCAGAAATACATGATCACCCACTTCAAATTTTAGTTCTCGGCGGTGAGTATCCGCGTTACTTTTCTGCTAACTTTACGCTGCACTGATCCTATCTCGAATAAGTCAGACTTTAGCACATGCTTGCTGAATTATCTCTGGTCCCAAAACTCGCCTTTCACCTACTTCATCCCAAAAAAGAGGAGATCGGTATCTCCTACCATATAATGTCTCGTAGGGTGCCATGCCGATGCTAGTCTGATAACTGTTATTATAAGCAAACTCAACTAGTGGAAAAAACTGAATCCAACTACCTCCAAAGTCTAGCACACAGGCATAAAACATATCTTCTAATACCTAGATTGTTCTCTCAGTCTGACCATTGGTCTGAGGGTGGAAAGCGGTGCTAAATGCTAGCTGAGTCCCCAATGCCTCCTACAAACTCCTCCAGAACCGTGATGTAAAACGTGGATCACAGTCTGAGCCTATGGATACCGGCACTCCATGGGGTCAAACAATCCTGTATGTAAATCTATGCTAACCTGTTCATAGAGTAGCTAACCTTAATAGGCAGAAAGTACGCTGTCTTCGTCAACCTATCAACAATTACCCAGATGACATTCTGACCATGCAGTGTCGGCGGTAGCCCAGTAACAAAATCCATGGATACGTGGTCCCATTTCCACTCAAGAATGAAAAGTGGCTGTAATTGACCAGCCAGCCTCTGGTGCTCAGCTTTAACCTGTTGGCACGTCAAACACTGCTGCACAAATTCTGCTATTTCCCTCTTCATGTCATCCCACCAGAAATACTTCCACAGGTCCCTATACATTTTCGTGTTGCCAGGATGGACAGTGTATAGAGATCTATGTGTCTCTTCTAGAATCATCCTCCTGATACTGTCATCTGCAGGCACACATAATCTGGTGCGAAATCTCAAAGCCCCATCATCAGAAATGCGAATTCTTCCCCCTGACCATCCTGTAGTCTGGCTATCATTTCTACCAAATTTGGATCATCTCTCTAAGCAGTTTTAATCTTTTCATATAATGTGGGCTGTACAACCAAACTGGCAATAAGCGCCTAAGGATCATCCTCCACTAATTCCACATCGAGTCTTTCCAAGTCCATTTGAATTAGGTGCTGAACTACTGCTGCTAGCTGTGCTGTATCTCCTGATTTACGGTTCAGTGCATCAGCTACCACATTTGCTTTACCCGGGTGGTAACTGATGGTACAATCGTAATCCTTAATGAGTTCTAACCATATCCTCTGGCACATAATCAACTCTTTTTGTATAAAGAAGTACTTTAGGCTCTTGTGATCCGAAAATATTTCACATTTCTCACCATATAAGTAATGTCTCCAAATCTTCAGTGCATGTACAACCGTAGCCAACTCCATATTGTGAGTAGGGTAGTTCTTTTCATACTTTTTCAATTGTATAGACACATACGCCACCACTCTACTATGCTGCAACAGTACACAACCAAGCCCTTTCAAAAACGCGTCACTGTAAATAACATAACCATCACCTCCTAATGGAATCGTCAGTACTGGTGCAGTGAAGAGCCACAGCTTTAATTCCTATATCTCTGCTCGCACTCTTCATCCCACACAAATCTAGCATTTTTCCTAGTCAACTACGTGAGTGGTCCTGCTAAAGCCAAAAATCCTCCCATAAATCGATGGTAATAACCTGCCAATCCCAAGAAACTTTTGACTTCCTGCATGTTCTTCGGCCGGGCCCAATTCACTACCACATCGATCTTACTGGAATCCACTAATATACCATCTCATCAGATCACGTGGCCTAAAAATGCAACCTTCTCAAGTCAGAACTCACACTCGCTAAACTTGGCATAGAGTTTCTCTTCCCCGAGTGTCTATAGTACCTACCTTAAATGCACCTCATGATCTTAAAAACTCCTCGAGTACACCAGTATATCATCGATAAAAACCACCACAAACTGGTCCAGATACTGGTGAAAGACTCTATTCATCAAATCCATAAACACAGTTGGGGCATTCGTCAAACCAAACGACATAACGAGGAATTCGTAGTGCCCATACCTAGTCCTGAAAGCTGTCTTTGCTATATCCTTTTCTTTTACCCTCACCTGATGATAACCTGATCTGAGGTTGATCTTGGAATATACCCGTGTACCCTGGAGCTGATCAAACAAATCGTCAATACGGGGTAGAGGATATTTATTCTTAATAGTAACCTTGTTGATTTATTTGTAATCAATACACATCCTCATAGACCCGTCTTTTTACTTTATGAATAACACTGGAGCTCCCCATGGCGATACACTAGGTTGTATAAATCCCCTATTCAACAGGTCTTGCAACTGATTCTTCAATTCCCCTAATTCAGCTGGAGCCATACGATAAGGAACCTTAGAAATTGGCGCTGTCCCTGGAGGTAAATCTATAGGAAAATCCACCTCACGCACAAGAGGCAACCTAGGTAACTCCTCTAGAAAAACATCTAGAAATTCTTGTACAACCAGGGTACTGTCAAACTTCAATTCATTTTTTGCCACTTCTTTTACAAAAACCACAAACCCCTGACTTCCGTACTAGAGTAATCGGCTTGCCTGCACAGCGGATACCAACTGTGATGGCGCACGTACACGTGAACCAGCGAATCTGAATTCCTGCTCACCAGGTGGTCTGAAAACTACTTCTTTCTGATGACAGTTAACATTGGCATGAGTGGCAGCTGACCAGTCCATACCCAGTATTATATCAAACACACACATATCAAATACAATCAAATCAGCTAGTACCACTTTCCCTTGAATTTCTATCGGATAGCCCCTAAGTACCCTCTTACATCTGATCATTGACCCTAATGGTGTAGCTACTGATAGCACTATATCTAATGACTGGGTCTCACTCTCAGATAATTTAATATAAGATGCAAAGATAAAATAATGAGTAGCACCTGAGTCAAAAAGAACAATAACTAGATATGATAAAATAGTAAATGTACTTGTCACCACATCCGTAGCAGCCTCTACATCACTTGGCGTCAGAGTGTATACTCGCACTGGGGACACATTCCTCTGCAGGTCACCACGAGGTGCCTGATATCCTCCCTAAGCTGCCTGATGTCCTCCCTGATAAGGCCTGGGAGCTGGTCTGGCTGACTTGGGCATTCACGTACAATGTCGTCGGGTCTCTCACAGCGATAACATACATCTCTGCCTACCTGGCACTCCCCCAAATGATATCTCCCGCACGTCTGACACACCGGGTAAGTCAGTGTACCCTGATTCCCACGAGGTCCTGTCGTTTACCTTTGATCTCCCCTATTACAACTTCCTCTCCATGGACCCCTATTGGAGCTAGTCTGAAAGCCTTGAGGCACATGCCTCTTCCTTTGACTTTGAGCCGCTATACCCATCTAAATACCACTCTCAATGATCACAGCTCTATCTACAATTTCTGTATATGTCTGAGCTCTGAAGCCAATCACCTGCTCAAATAAGTTCTACCTCAGTCATTCTTTAAACTTCCTAGCCTTTTTCTCTTCATCAGGTGCTAGATGTGGAGCAAAACATGACAACTCGATAAATCGAGTCGTGTACAGAGATACAGTCATCTGCCCCTGTACTAGGTGCATAAACTCTGCTGTCTTCACACTCCGAAAGATAGCAGGGAAATATCGCTCGAAGAACGGTTCCTTGAATCGGTCCCATGTCACTGGCACTGGAATCGGCCTCTGCTACTCTATCAGTCGTGCTGACCTCCACGCCTCCCCTGTTAGTTTAAATGTTGTAAATACCACTTTCTGTTCATTCCTACATGGAAGCACAGTCAGCGTCTCCTCGATATCCTAGACCTAATTCTCAGCTACAATCGGGTTATCTCCTTTAGCAAAAGATGGGGGTTTCATCCACGTAAACTGCTCGATCGAATAGCCACGCTCCCCAGAGCTCCTGGCCATCTCAGCAATCACCTGCTGAGTGATACTATGCAGCACAGCATCTGTATCTCCTCCACCTATGCTGGAAGGTCCTGACCTATCCTCCCCAGCATTCGTACCACTGCTTTCCGGGTCCATCTTGAAATAAGAAACACACTTAAGCACCTTGTCTCCTATACAGACCTATCCTATACCAATTCAGAATTAATTACCTTCCCTAACCTTACTCAATATCCAGTTCTGTCACCTAAACACACGACCCGACAATAGTTTACAATGGTTTTCTAGAAATCGTCACCCTAGGAAAAACACAGAAACTACCACGGAAATCCTGTACCCAGACAACTGAACAAACCTTAAATCCTTTCCTATACTCTGGTATTGCTTCTGCTGCACTCTAAAGTTTACAGAACCTAGCAACCTAAGCTTTGATACCAAATTGCAACGACCTGCTATTTAATTGGGGGGTTTTTGTTTTATACTATAACATTTATAATGCTCTGATACCAAATTGGGTTAAACCCAACTAATAAGCTAGGTAGCGAGAAGTAGAAATCAAATAACATAACCATATATAATTATATACAATACCAAAGTGCTAAAATGTTTCCCAAAATATACATGTATGACTGTTCCCCAAAATACCCCCAACTAGCTAGGGCAATACAAAAATACTCCAAAAACATACTCACCGTCTACTGACAAGGCAGTACTGAAGTCCCTCTATCTGCGAGCCTAGTCTGCTCTCCTACCTGGGTCACCTGAAAATGTTAAAGTAATGGGATGAGCCAATGCTCAATAAGATGAAATATGCTATTGCTAGTGCGTGACAAATGAGTTACACTATTATGAAAATATGTTTCTTTATAAACATGTATACCTAGATCTATAAATACAGTACAAGTAATAGAAACCACCACCATTTCCATGTTGCTTAACATATCTGTATTTTAGGTTACTATTCAAAATACTTCTAAAGTACATAAGTATATTCTCTGTCTCTGTAAATCTGTATATACATAATAATAACTGAAAACTTCCCTGTGGATAACTGTGTGTCATGATTTAACCCCTCATGATAGGGTTGTGTAGCCCGTAGGCGGGATCTACCCTGGCTGGCCGACCAGGGTATATCACTATACTCCCTCAGTCAGATCATCCACTCGTCAACCCATATCTGATGGGGAGCCTGTCCACGTCTGGGCATGATCGACCTACTACCACGTATTATCTAAATAGGTGGTTGCACTCTGAACTGAAATATCTGTAGCTACGGTACCGTGCTCTGTAAACTGTAATGGTCCAACAGGGTCTGATACTATATAATATATTGCTATATACAAATATCTTAATTACCATGATTCTGAAATAACTGTAATAACCATGACACTGAAATAAACTGTAACTGTGTTAACTGTATTTCGAAACTGAACTGTAATCTATAAGTCATGGTACTGGAAACTGTATAATCATGGTATTGAAAACTAGATAATCATGGTATTTCGTAATTACTATAAAACATATCCACTGGCTGTATATTTTGTAAAACATACCCTGAAAATACTGTAAAACATGCTTTTATACTATATTTATATTCTCAGCCACACAGTGATTTAATACATAATATTCATAATTAATAATCTATATAATGTCTTGCTGTGAATAATAAACTGGTAAAAATATACATTTTATTCTGGAAATCATTTTAGAACTACCTAACATAGCATATTTTCCTTACCTGATTGTTGCTAAAATCCCCCTACTATGATGGGCCCTACACCCGCAGGGTTCTCCAGTTAACACCCTGAAAACCATAAATTTCAAAACAAAATATCAATATTTCTTGGCCTACATAATTTATTACAACTTCCAGAAGGCCAAAAATTGACTAAAAGGCCTTACCCTGATTCTAGGAAGAAATTCGACTAGATCCCACCAACGATCCGCCCTAGCAGACTTGAAGAGAACTCTGTTAGGATCGTTGTGGTGGCCTCAGATAGTTGATCCGGTGACTGACGGGACCGAAATCGAAGAGAGATAGAAGAGAGGTCGTAGGAGAGAGAGAGAGAGAGAGAGAGAGAGAGAGAGAGAGAGAGAGAGAGAGAGAGAGAGAGAGAGAGAGAGGAGAGAGAGCGGCGCTGAATTTCTGAATTAATCCAAAGTTTTGCACTATTTATACTGCGGGATTCATCGATGAGCTACGTCACCTCGTCAACGAGTCCTATAGAAAGTTCATCGACAAATTTGCACCCTCGTCAACGAATTTCAGACTTCCCAAAAATCCTCTCTCGATATCTTCTCGTCGACGAGACAGGTGCTCGTCGACGAGGTCCTGAAGAACCCTTGTCGACGAAACCCCTGTGTTCGTCGACGAGGCCTAGAAAATTTCTTGGAATTATCACCTCCAAAATGTAATGTCGTCGACGAAGTCGGCTGCCTCCTTCTGTTATTTTTTCCATTTTCCTCCTATTTACTATTTAAATATCATTATTCTTTGGATTATTACAAAACTAATTTAGAAGTAGCTTTATAACTGCACTTTAAGTTTTCATGGATCGACACCTGACTTCCCCACTTTCTACTGAACTTGGGATTAAGTTAGGTTTTACAAATATTATTTTTAGTAATTAAGGACTCAAGTCTTGGCGAGCCTACCAGGTCTATTAAGGAAATATGATATTAGGATATTAAAGGGGAGAGTAAGCTAAGTTGATATTATACATGTTATTTGTCATCATCAAACATGGGGAGATTGTTGGCCTAACAAGACTTAATCTCGATTTGATGATAACAAACTAAGGTATTCTAATTGTGTTTTCAAGTATTATCTTCCTTCAAGCACAATGGTTAAACTTGGTAAAGATTGGATGAAATTCAACTTAAATTCATAAGTCATGAAGAAAACACGTACATTGAAGTATTGACAAATCTTGGACAACGTTAAAACTTCTACACACGAAAACTTTGAATTTATTGTTGTTTAGATATTTTGAAAGTCTTATGTAACTACTCTTAAACTTCAAATTTATTTATGAAACTCTTGGGAATAAATATTGGACTTAGAGACCTGTTAAAAATCTAGAAAATATTTTTAGAAGTCCAAAATTCTTTTCAAAGTAATAAACAAGTTTTGGAATAAAAAAAATGGAAATACACTGAGTAACAGAGTGTTCAGGCCCTTGAGTAAATTGCTCAGTCGACTAAATTTCTACTACCAGTGTAAAGAAATCATAACAGTGCTAGTATAGGCGACTGAATGGAATTTAAGTCACCGGAACAGGGTTAGGCGACTGAACTCATGAGTTCAGGCGATTGGATTGCTACTGCCAGTTTTTGAGCGCATATTTTAAATGGTTTAGGCGACTGAAGTCTATGTTTTAAACTTACAAACTGCGCGATTTCTTTCCTAATTTACCAGATATGGTTTCCAAACTTGGAGAAAATGGTAAGATTTTTTCCTAAGCTATGTAAGGCTTATTATATGCGCATTAGGGCATCAATACACACTGATTATACTCTGATTCATACTCTGAAAGCTGTTGTGTGCATTCCTTAAGCCGTAAACTGATTTCTGACTCATACTACTGAATTTCTCATACCACAAATTAGAAAACCCTGGATTTCTTTGTGAGCTTCATTGTAAATTGCTGTTAAGAGTATATAGTGATTTTATCTTTGTACAAAATCTGCTCTATTGTGAGAGTTATCTGATTGTACACATAATTGTATTGTTGTTTTTGCAAACTGACGATTCAGGGATAGAGTCGTTGCCTAGCGAGAGGGTTGTTCTTGCTACAGAGAGGTCTCCACCTTCCAACAGAGAGAGGGAACTCCACCTATTGAACGGAGAGAGTAAGGAAAATCCTCATAGCAAGTTGCTTGGGGCAAGGATGTAGGTTGGACACCCAACCTTGTAAAAAATCCTTGTGTTTATATTCTTTCTCTAACTCTCTTTAATTTTTTGCACTTAATACTTGCTTATTAACTATTGTGTATGTTTTTAAATTGGTTAGGAAAATGGGTTGAATGCTCATATTGGATTGGGATCACTTTAAGTAATTAAATCGTTTTGTGAATGCTTTGTATGATTTAATTTTTCGATTGAAAATTAGATGATTGCTGAAACTTTGACTTAAATTTGATTGGTTGAGGTAAAGTTATTTTGGTTGTTTGATTGTTCAAGTATAAGAAGGCTACTTGCTTGAGTTATATTGTTGAATCTCGTTTTAAATAAATACTTGTTCTTTGTTTAAATTCAGAGTGGATATTTCAATCTGCTAAAGGTAAAATTCAGATTATGTTTTCAAATTAAATATATACGTAGGATTGCTTATTGGTATAGCCGTTCGCTGATTAGTTGTTGTGTGGTGATTGAGATGGTTAAAAAGGTTTAAAATAAATCAAGTTTCCATGTAATAAAATTTTAAATACCCAATTCACTCCCCTCTTGGAACTACACCGCACTTTCATGTGCTTGTGTGTGTGTGAGAGAGAGGGGGATGTGTACGTGCATGTGCGTGTGAGAAGGTGGGTGCACAGGGCTATGTGTGCATGGAGAGGGAGAAGCCATGAGTGTACGTGACTACGTGAGTGGAGTGTGGAGAGGGAGAGTGTGCTGCTGCCTCCTTACCTAGCGGCTGTGCTACTGTTCTCTGTGGTTGTGTTGCTGCGTGTGAAGAGAGGAGGCTAGAATTGTGGGGTGGGCGCAGCTGCTGCTGCTGCTGCGTGGAGGAAGAGCTGTGTGCAGGGGGAATGGGTGTGAAGAAAGGAGGTTGGGTGGTGTGGGCGCAGCTCCTACTGCTGCGTGGAGATAGCTACGACCCTTCTCCTCTTTTTCTTTTTACTCCTAGGTTGTTTTTTTTTTTTCTTTCGCCCGTGTGGTGTTGGCTGCTCTCTCCTTCGTGCATGCTGCCCGTGTGCTCTTTTATAAGCTGCAAACCGCAGCTGTTGCCCTTGCACCCTTTCGTTAACTTGCATGGGCTGCATGGCCTATGCAATTTTTCCTAATTTTATTCTGGTTAAAAAAGTGAACTTAACTTCCGAAAATAAAAAAAGACTTGAACTCAATTTAAAATAAATAAATAAATAAATAAAGAAGAAAGAAATACTTGACTTTAAAAAATAAAGGACTCAATTTTAAAATTAAAAGAACTCAATTTTAAAATTAAAAAACTCAATTTTAAAATTAAGAGAACTCAATTTTAAAGTTTAAAAGAACTCAATTTTAAAATTGAGAGAACTCAATTTTAAAATTGAGAGAACTCAATTTCAAAATTAAAAGAACTCAATTTTAAAATTAAGAGAACTCAATTTCAAAATTAAAAAAAGACTTAATTTTAAAATATCGGGGTCTCAATTTTAAAATAAAAGGGACTCCATTTTGAAATAACCATGATTGAATTTTAAAAATAACCGGAACTCAATTTTAAAATAATCGGGACTCAATTTAAAAACAAAAGGGACACAAATTTTCTAAAAACCGATTCAACTTCTTATTACGAAGGGTAAGACTCAGAGAAAAAGTTGAGGTTGGGTTAAAATTTGGGTGTCTACAGAACTCTCATTGAAATGGGCCAAACCATGTTAAATAATAAATCCTTGCCAAAATATTTTTGGGTTGAGGCTATTAACACAACTTGTTACACTTTGAATAGAATTCTAATTTAACCTATATAAAACTGAACTTCTGTTTCATAGGAAAACAAATGTAATGTACTTATGGGTATTTGAGTGTAGATGCTTTAATCTAAATGAATGTGACTAGAAATGCAAGTTTGATTCCAAAAGCGATGAAGATATTTTATTGGGCTATTTTAGCATTAGCAAAGCCTACCAAGTGTTTAATAAATGAACCCTAGTAGTTGAGGAAAGTAGTAACATTTAGTTTGATGAGTTATAAGTTAGAAATGTTGTAGACCTTGTAGGACAAGAAGCTAATGATGTATGGCCGAAAATGGTTGCTCCAAGTAAGTACTTGTTAGAGACTTATATTGAAAGACATGCTTTATGTAATCAGTTTTATTGTTTATTAATAATTTCAGCTTTAAATAGAATCTTTGTGAACAATGTTTGCCTAACATTATCTATTTAATGATTATGCATGTGTGTCTTTTATTCTATATAGTAGGTGATCTAGTGTGTAGAGTACAATTTACACACAAAAGATTAGATCATCAGTTCTTATAAAGTAGAAGTTTATTGTTCACAGTCTTAAATGGAATTGGACACACCATTGGTTGGACTATAGCACAAGGTTTTAATAGGTTTGTCCTGACTATGGGGAATGGTATAGTTTCAACTCCTTGTGCCAGTACACTTTGTGTGCATTGAACATGACCATCTTGGAGTAATTGTTTTTATACAAGACTATATAAAACAATTAATACCTCATGATTATTATGAGTGCTTATACTCTTAATCCTGATACGATTATTGGACATGTGCATGTAGTGTTTATTATTTTGATTCATAGAAGAGTGAGATTCTTTATGGGTCAATAAACTCAGTGAGTTGGGTAATGACACTATGTGTTTGGTGAACATTAATTATTGATGGAATTCACGTCGCGGTATCACGATTGATGATAGCCCCTTGAGGAAACTTATAAGTTTTGATTGTATCAAACCCTGCAGGTGGATTTTGAATCTGACTCATCAAATAAGTTAAATGGAAGGTTTAGGGAATTAATATGTCAATTAATTAATTGACGGGTATTTGTAATCTTTACGTGGGGAGATAAATAAGCATTTAATAAAGGGAGCTCGAAAATTAATTTCGAAAATGATAGGGAGTGTAGTTATAATTCTTTAGTGGTATGAATTGTAATTAACAAAATTAAGGATTAGTTTGGGTCGAATTAGGAATTCTTAATTACGTTGGAAGCTCTAGTCATATTTGCCCATTGGCCCCTGCTGTAGCCTATATACATGCGCTTCATTTTGCGGCGAGAGTTAGACGAAAATGCACACACAGAGGCAGACGTCTTCGTAAGAAGCAAACCCTAGCTGCCGTTGACAATCCCACTCTCTGAGAAGCAAGGCTTGTTTGAGGAATAGAATAGAAGATCCTTGCTCATCATCAAGAGTTCTTTTTCAATCCCGCAGATTCGGGAGTTCCTCTTTGTGCTTACAGATTCTGGAGTTCCTCTTTGTGCTTGCAGATTCGAGAGTTCTTCTTCGTGCTTGCAGATTTGAGATCAAACCAGAGAGATCTCGTAGGTATGATCTTAATCACGTAATTAGGATTTGCAAGATAGAATTTTTATTGTGATCCAGGTTTGAAACGAATTTTCGTTTAACCCAGGTATGCAAGATCATTTTTTTTTGTTATTCATATGCACTACAGCCAGATCTTAGACCTATTCCGCAACAGACCCCTTAAGCACCCAAGAAAGGGGTGAATTAGGTGATATTAAGCTTTTTATCACTCTTAAACAAAATATGTTCAATGCTAAATTTGGCTTCCTTGATAAATGGACAACAAAACAATATTTAGTGAAAAATTCAATCCTTAGCTTGATCAAGAAAACTAACTCTAATTGCAATTAGTTTAATCAATTATTCATATGATTGATTACGAGTAATTAATGTGAAATGCATAACCATAGGATAAACTACTTAATGAAAAGATGGTGAATAAAAATGCTTAGTATGAAGATTGCAACCACGATACAATTATTAAGTTGATTAACCAGATAAGATAAAGATGTCATTTTGAACCATTCCTCAAAGAAATATATGTATTTAGCTACCCTTTTTGTCCCAATCATTAATTTAGCTAGAACTTAGTTCTAACTATCATGGATTCCTTTATTTGCTCCATTGATAATCTATTCTGAAATTTGCACCATTGATAACAATTTGCTAAACATGTCACGTCTCTGATTTTGATTTGAAATTGAATTGGAAAGGTTGAGGTTATCAGGGATAAGTAAGGTAAAATTATTGTTGATTGCGTTGAAAATATTTTAATTCCCTTTGCAATAGGAAATAAATAATTTCAACTACCAAAGGGACATTTTAGGGAAAAAAAAAAAACTCTCTTAAAGCATCTTCAAGAATTGCCCCAGAATTAGTACTCTTAAACTATCTTCAAAAGTTGCCCCAGTGTTAGTTGGATCAACTCATCCAAAAGAGTAGTTATCTTAAGTCATGGTTAACCAAGAACCTTGTTATTCAAATTAAACAACAAGTTTTATTTCTTCGAGAAACCTGGATTTATAACTGTTTGAATTGAATCTATCATTGTATTTGGTAGGTTGCTTGCGTACCTCTTTTTCAAAAGATCGAGTCCATCAATAGTTCAAATTCAACTTTGGGAGATGAAATATTCAATAATTTTTATATTTTTGAATTTTTTTTCAAGCAAAGATCATATTTCCCAAACGTAAAGTCACGCTACACCAAAAAAACTCAAAGAAATGGAGAAACTTGTGTTTTATTGATCATTGAATAATCATTACATTACTTTGAAAAGATAAATCTTAAGGTACAACTCAAGTGTTAGCCAAACATGACTTTTGAATCTTGTTTTGATGATAACAAATAAAGATTAATTTAACAAGCTATGGTTTAAGTGATGATATTTCAAGAAACCTGGTATGACAAGTTCAAAAGGTGCAAGAATTAAAAGTCCAAGATCACAAGTACCATAAAACTTATACTTCAACAACAAGGTGATCAAAAGAAAGCTTAAGAGGGTCAAGATGATCAAAACATATGGAAGCTTAAAGAATGTTGAAGCTCAAGACAAAGAGAACTCAAAGCAAAGATATATATAAAGACATGTTGAAGCTCAAGACAAAGAGAACTCAAAGCAAAGATATATATAAAGACTTCAAGTTTAGAGAGTCGTAAAGTCTTTAGGAAGTCTTATGTAAGTTCTTCATTTTAAATATCAATTTGAATGCTTTGAAGCTCATTAGGGTTTATTATGGACTTAGAAACCTTATTTTGAAAACTCTGAAAAATACTCTTTAAAAGTATCAAAGCAAGATAGCTAAGGCTTTTTGGAAGCAAACTCAAAAACAACATTTTTAACTGTTCAGGCAACTGACCCATGTCTGGTCAAGCGACTGACATATTAGCTGAATTAATTTTAAAATGGCAGTGAAGGATTAGGCTACTGACCCCTGAATCCTCAGGCGACTGACCCTATTTTTGACTTGAAGAATATACTGTATTCAAAGGTCAGACGACTGACCCTGATGGGTTCAAGCAACAGACCCTCGCAATGGCTAGATTTTAAAATAGCTTGTAAGTTTCAAAATTCGAGTTGCTTGTGCCCCAAACTTTATAAAAACTTGGGAAACACGAATTTATTACTTTTTGAGCCTATAAATACATGGTTTCTCAAATCAAATTGTATACCAAGAATTGAAAATCTATTTTCAAGCTATATTGCTTATACTCTCTCAAAGCCCTCTTGAACTCATAAACCTGCTGAGATTTTCTTAGAAATACCGAGTCTTTGATCACTGATTTCTGAGCATAACTTCTGAGGTCTGATTCAAATCAAAAGAAGAATCTCAGTGACATACTCTTTGAGCTTCAAAGTCATTTTTCTTTAATATTTACTTTGAAGTATTGATTAGCTGTGCTTAATCTTGTACTAACTGGCTCTATCTAAGAGTATTTCTTGTACACAAGAATTCTTTGTTGTTTCTTTGCTTTCTTGATGGTTCAGGGTTATTGGATCGTTGTACCAAGCGTGGGGTATCGCTTGGAGAGGGGGCTCCACCCTAATTGAAGGAGGGATTGTAATGGTTTGCTTCGCCCATAAAGAAGCGTTATAGTGGAATCCTTAGGTGGTGTTGCCTAAGGCGGGGATATAAGCTGGTATAAGCCAAACCTCATAAAAGCTTGGTCTCACTCTCTACCCTTACTCTATATTTTTATGCATATATAAATTGCGTGGTTGTGTATTTAAGCGCAAGAAGATGAAATATTGAGATTGAGAAACTTTTAATTAAAGGGAGTATGTTGATTGATCTTCTGCGGAAACCTTAAAGGGAGTATGTTGATTAATCGTTTGCGGAAACCTTAGTTAAAAGGAAGTGCATAAAAACCATTAATACAAGGCTTTTATCAAACTCTACTCTGAGTTATTCAAACGCTGAATTGTGGAAGTGCTGCTGCAACACTTATATTGGTTAAGTAACTTATGATTGGTAAATTGGTTGGTTGATTGGGTATTGACTGACATTGTTGAAAGTATTACATTAAAAATCATTGGCTTTGTGTTGATATTTATTAAATCAATTCATTGATTAAGTGTGGATTGTGATTGGCTTAATTAAGCATTGAAAATCAAATCATTCTTGGGTGATTGCTAAATTATACAATAACTTGGGAATTTATAAAAAGAGTTAAAATAAACTTTTAAAAACCCAATTCACCCCCTTCTTGGGACTACACCTTAGTTCACATCAAGATCTAATGATAAAGCTTCTTGATTACATTAGAATTAAAAGGTTAAATGAACTCTTCATTATCCATGTTAGCTAAAATTGCATCTCTTTTTAAGAAAATCTTCTTCGCTACATGGGACCCTTCATAGTACATAGTAAATTTTTCTTTAAAATCATATCTATTGGCTGAGATCTTCTCTGAGATCTTCTTTTATACCAAATCACCTTCTTTAAAGTTCCATGGTTGTATTTTTGTATTATAAGCTTTGGCAAGCCTCTGCTAACATAACTAACCATGATGTATAACCTTCAACCTCTTTTATTCTATAAAGTTTAGCTGATCCAATTTATTTTTTACCCATTTAGTTTCTAACAATTCAAATTCCATAAGAACTCCAAGAGATGGTGTCTCTATCTCTATTGGTACCATGACATCCATTCCATATACTAGAGAATATAGAGTTGTCCTTGTTAAAGTTCTAACTAATGTTCAATAGGCATATAATGCAAATGGCAATATCTTATACCACTCTTTATAAGAAACTATCTTTTCCAAGATTTTTTTTGAAATTTTTATTTGCATCTTCAACAACCCCATTCATTTTATGATGGTATATGGAAGAGTTGTGATGCTAAATTTTGAATTGTTGGCATAGTTCCTTCATCATCTTGTTATTCACATTAATTGCATTTTTTGAAATGATCCGTTTTGGAAGACCATATTTTCAAATTATTTCCTTTTGGATGAACTTGACTACCGCCTTTCTTTTGATACTTGGATAGGATGTAGCTTCAACCCATTTCGTAAAGTAGCCAATGACCACCAAAATGAAACAATGATCATGTGATGCCTTGGGTGGAATTGGTCCAATTATATCCATGCCTTGCATTGAGAATGTCCAAGGGGCAACCATGGAATGGAATGGAATAAGTGGAACCTTTAATTTATCTACATATATTTGACACTTATAACACTTTCTCAAAAAATCTATGCAATTATTCTCCATAGTAGTCCCAATAGTAACTAGCTTTCAAAGTTATTTTTGCCAACATGAGTCTATTTAGGTGAGTATAGCACAACCCATCTTGGACTTCTTTCATGATATAAATTGCTTCTTGAGCATCCACACATTTCAATAGAGTCATATTTGATCCTATTGTATACAGATCTTCACTAAGATAATACCCCATGGACAACCTTCAAATAGATCCTATTTTATATAGATCTTCACTAAGATAATACCCCATGGGTAACCTTTAAATTGTAATAGTAGAGGCCAAAATTTCTAACACGTCTGTAAATATGTTCTCTGTTCTTAATAAATGCTCAAAAGGCATGAATTTGAATTGTTGAACAAGTTTCTTCATAAATTATTGAAAAGGAATCAATTTTCGATATTTTTGTTTTCTATTTCCCCAATCTACGTACACTTCAAGATCTTAGATTCTCATTAGTGTAGCTTTCAATCCAACTATATAAGCCTCATACTTGGTAACATTATTAATTTAAAAACTTCTAAAGCTTTTACCTTTAATTACTTTGCTTGTTCCCCATTGCCTTTGAGAAGAAGAGTAGGAGTAGGAGCACTATACTCAAATAAACATATATAAGAGCCGCTACCATAGCACAAAGCCCTTTATGCAGAACCTTCTATATAGCTCCTTTGCTCTAGTATGATGCACATACGCACACCCATTACCATTCATATTGTATGGTGATTTCTATCAGGATTATTATTTCCATTAATCTAAGATTTTATATTTAATTTCATTTAGTTTATTTTATGCAAATGTAATGTTTAAATTTTATTATTGTTTGCACTCATCTTAATTTTCAATTTTATATTTATTTTATTTTTTAATATTTTTTTATCAAAAATAATTCATAGCCGATAAATGAAGTTCCTTTACTCTTTACCATCCCAACAACAACTTAACACATAATCCTTTGTTATTTTTTTCTCATTCGTTACTTTTATTTTTTTCTCTATATTTCTATTTGTTTAGGAAAAGATAAAATTTTGTTCCTAAAAAGTTTTGGCCTATAAAATGTGCAAGTTCTTGATAGATAGTTGATTTTTCTTTTATCAAGGAAGCAACACATCATTAACCATCTGCATTAAGTATATTATTATGGGCATAAGTCGTCTCTCCTAGCTCCAATATCAATTGTATCGGTTCTAAAACTTTTTACTTTTCTTAAAACTAGGTCCTCATGTACCCTTGTCGATGAATCCCCTGTGTTCATCGATGAGGTTGTAGAAAAATTCTTGGGTTATTACATCCGGAGTGCAACGTCATCGATGAAGCCGGCTGCCTCCTTCTATTACTGTTTCCATTTCCCTCCCTCTTTATTATTTAAATATCATTATTCTTTTGGTCATTACATTCACTCTCATATGTGAGGAGGAATTTCATGATCAAATATCCCACATATTTTGAAGAACTAACGCTAAAAATGGAGTGAACTAGTCTCATAAGAATGGGATCTAGCCTATTAATGAGGTGTTGGGTCCGTTACCCTAGCGCTTTCTCCTTTACTCGCCACATCTAACTAAGACCACCCTAGATTGACTTATCCATAGACTAGGCATGAATACATTAGATGCATTGAGCAACTGAAGAAACTTCATACGTGTAGGATCATGTGTGTTGTGTTCCTAGCTTGACCCTTTAGTATTTGGAGTAGGTATTCTATGTATTTTTCATTTCTTTCTTTTTTGCTCATTCTTTTTACATTTTTCTTTCATGGTCAAGTAGGACAATTTTCACAACTTTTATGTCTTCATGCTACTGAAATGAAATTTAGCTCGAAAAGAAGTCCATGAAGTAGGTCTTTCTATAGGGGTGGCTTAATTTTCACGTCATAAGTAGGCTACAAGACCTAAGATTATATTTCTTCACTAGACATCACCTCTAGGCTAGCAAATGCAAAAACCGAGACTAGCATGCAAAGAAAATCCAGAAAAGGAATTTGAGTTTCATGAACTTAGAGTTTGATGTCAACAGCACAGGAAAAAACGAAAGGTTCAACAGTACTCACAAGGTGTCATAGTCACCACAGTTGTTCTCTCAGTGCTCTTAAGGAACCCTAAGTGCTACGAATCATGTGAACGTGCGTCCTAGCCTTGTGAAGTACCATGTGAATACAAGAACTTATACCACAATATTAAAACAAATGAATCATTAGTCAACCCTTGTAAAGTGGCAAAACAATACATTGGTTATATTATTTGAAACTACACACAAGTAACTCGCTACTTCATTAGTAAGCATAACAAAGTCATCTAAATGATGGGCCTAAGCATGTAACATATAGGTGATGTCTAACGACCCAAAAAATAAGGATATTTAAACAATAAAGAGGGATACAAATGGAAACAGTAACAGAAGGCGGCAGTCGAAGCATTCGTCGACGACGTTGCACTTTGGATGTAATAATCTCAAGAAATTTTCCAGGCCTCGTTGACGAACACAGGGGCTTCGTCGACGAGGGTTCTTCAAGATCTCGTCGATGAGGTCACATCTCGTCGATGAAAAGATACTGAGAGAGAATTTTTGGGAAGTCTGAAATTCATTGACGAGGGTACAGATTCGTCAATGAACCTTCTACAGGTCTCTTCGATGAATTCCACAGTATAAATAGCCTAAAATCGGGTTAAATGCATAAATTTTCAGCAAAATTCTCTCTCTCTCTCTCTCTCTCTCTCCCTCTCTTTCTCTCTCCTACGGCTCCACTTCCATCTTTCTCAATTTCAGCCCCGTCGTTCACCGGATCGGCGATATGAGACCACCACGAAACTCCTGAGGAAGTTCTCCCTAAGTCTGCTGGAGCGGATTGTCGGTGGGACGAAATTGGATTTCATCCCAGATTTAGGGTAAGATCTTTTATTCGAAATTAAGCTTTTCGGTAGTTGTAGGAAGTGTAGAAGACGTAGAAATAATAATGTTTTGTTCTGTGATTTATGGTTTTCAGGGTGTTGAGTGAAGAACCCAATGGGTGTAAGACCCGCTACAGTAGGGAGATTTTAGCAGAAATCAGGTAAGGGAAATATGCTATGCTAGGTAATACTAGTATGATTTGAGTATGAATTATATATTTTTATCAGATTATTATTTCACAGTAGGAATTTATACAATTTATCAAATACGTTTAAAATGTTTTAAATTACTGTGTGGCATGAGAATATGAATATAGTATAGAAACATGTTTTTACAGTATTTGCAGGATTTTGTTTTACAGATTATACATACAAGGAATATGTTTTATAGTATTTTCAAAATACCATGATTATACAGTTTTCAGTACCATGACATACAATTTTACAGTTTATTTCAGAAATACAGTTCATACAGATACAGTTTATCACAATGTTATGGTTAGTACAAATATTACAGAATCATGGTAAAACAGATAGATTGTATATAGTAATGTATTATTTAGTATAAGACCCTGATGGATTAGATTCAGTAGAGCACTGTACCATTGCTATATACAAATATTCAGTATAGTGTGCAACCACCTATTTAGATAATACGTGGTAAGTAGGTCGATCAAATGCCCAGGAGCAAATAGACACCCCATCAGATATGGGTTACGGAGGGCTGATCAGACTGATGGAGTATAGTGGTTTATCCTGGTCGGCCAGCCAAGGTAGATCCCTCCTTCGGGCTGCACAACCCTATCATGAGCGGTTAAATCATGACATATAGCCATCCAGGGAAGTTTTTAGTTATTATTATGTATGTACAGTTTCATAAAAACGGGGAATATATGTTTATATATATTAAAAGTATTATGTATAGAAACCTAAAATACAGATATGTTAAACAACATGGGAAGGTGGTTGTTATATTATTTGTACTATATTTTCAGATTCAGTTAAATGTGATTATATAAAAACATATCTTCTCAGTATTGTAACTCATTTGCCGCACACTAGCAATAACATATTTCGTCTTACTGAGCGTTGGCTCATCCCATTACTTTAACATTTTTCAGGTAATCCAGGTAGGCGAGCAGATCAGGCTCGCAGATAGAGGGGCCTCAGTACTGCCTTGTCAGTAGAGTGAGTATTTTTGAGAATATTTATGTATAGCCCTAGCTCAGTTGAGGGTATTTTGGGAAACAGTCTTATATGTATATTTTGGAGACACATTTTACCACTCTGATATTGTATATTTTCTTGATGATGTGTATATGGATTCTGCTTCTCGCTGCTTAGGTTGATGGTTTGGTTTAATTTTGTAGGTATCAGAGCAATATAAATTTCATAGTATAAAAAAAAAGTCAGAACTGGAAAAGAAATAACAGGTCGTGACATGATGAATAGGTATGTAAAGGGTATGTAAAGTGTTATAATGGCATGAAACATGTACTGTTCACTGAAAATTTTAAAAATTGTGTCATTTTTGTGCTCAAACATGTGTCGTATGGTGTTTTCCTACCCCCTACCCCCAACTTAAAACTTTAGCGTCCCTACTGAAGTGTGGAAAGAAAGAACCTAGAAAGTATGGGAAGGAAACGCTGCACGGTGCAATGAAATCAATCAGGTACCTGCTTTATTAATAAACACATAAAATCCAAAAATAGTATGCACGCGATAATATAAAAAAGCACAAAAGACAAGTCAAAAGCACCATGTAATTCCATTAATTTCATAGGCCATACAATGGAGATGGAAACATTATAGCATATTTACAGCCTCGCAAAAACATGGTGGGATACGAAGCACGAAAGGAAATACAACTAAAAGAGAAGAAAAGAAAATAAAAGAAAAAGTGTGCAAAGGAACAATACATATGTAGTCCATGTAAAAATGGATCCTAAGGACTAGTCTTATCCTAGTCAGAGAATCAAAATCCGAATCAGAGTAAGATGAGATTTCTTCTACTCTCCTGGCGTCTATGTCTCGTGCCATTTCTTCCAGTATACGACACGGGTTAGGAGTAATAAGGGAATATGGCCGTAAAACGGACGCATGGGTACCCGGTGCGTAATCCAAAAATAAGGGAACGTGGCCTGCGTGATATTAGGATTCAAAGCGGCACCGGCTGGTTTGACGTGTCCGTCGGAGGCCCCGTGGCAATATCCATGGGCATAGTTGGTCGGAACATATGAAATGGCAACGACTAGGGGAACATGGCTTCTGAAAGTCCTGCGGTAACAACTGAGATATGCTCTAGAGTGGGTGGCGCAACCGAAAGCACCGAGGGCAACTGCACATCCTTAAGGGTCACCCTTGGTCCCCCCGTCGCCTGTGAAATCTGCTCTTGCTCATTCAAGGCTGCTCGACCACTTGAAGAAGACTCTACACCCGGCTGCTTGGTGACGGATCGTGATGAGTGAGTGTGATTTGAAGTAGCCTGAGACACCGAATGGGGAGGCATCTTGAGGAAAGGCAAATGGAGATGGGGAGAGAGAGAGAAAGAAAAGGGTAGCTTCTATTTTCGCAGAATTGCCCTATATATTTTTAGATTGGTAATTAAAATAAAAAAAAGGAAGAATGTGAGTCTTGATCGGTTAATTTTGAGGGTAATTCTAGGCTAATCAGGTACCCTCCTTTGGACAGGTGTAAAAGGGTGCTACTTTCTCTTTACATAACTGTACTCCAAAATCCGAACTAGTAACCTAGACTATAGACTATCAGTTTCTTTGGACCTAGGAGTAACTTAAAGATTGACAAACTGGTAGCATATTAAATAAGCGTTCTAACCTCACATAGAGTTAAATAGGTTAGTAGCAACTCCCTTGGACCATATTTTGACCAATTTCTCACCACTTGCATTTTTGCTTATTTTAATTTCAAGTCTGCCATTCAGTTGAGGTAACACAAAGATTTGACCCCCATATTTCAAGAGTTGACCCCTCTGAAACGTCATGACTATAAATAGATAAAAATAAAGTAACTAAATATTTCATTTTATTCCATTCAATTTTAATGTATCAAGCATGGCAAATAATGTAAGTTGATTGACCAGATCTCTTTATTAAACCCAACCTAAGCCCCAAACCAAAAAGAGAAAAAGGGGGGGGGGGGGGGGGAACACACACACACCTTGCACTACACATCTCAAAATCATTAACCCATTTTAAAACTTAATACTTTTATATTATATGTTTTAAGTTCAAAATTAGGGGAGGATGCAAAGGGGTATGGAGTTGGTGATGGACTACCTTCCATTATGTAGTCAAAATCCAATGTACGTCTCATTTAACTAAAAGGAAAAAAAAATAAAAAATTATGAATGCCATGTGCCTAAAATCACACCTTGTTAAGGGTTATATACCAGTTATGCTACCGTTACTTGACTAGTCAGTTGATTGTGTTTAGTGAGCTAAACTATAAGTGGAAGTAGTTAACAAGTATTAAAGTAGACAAGATTCATGCGGTAAATTATAAAACAATACAATTCATTACTAACACCTTCGTAGGCAATCACATGTGTTTAGCCAGGGATGCTAATAAATTAAACAAGTTTGCAAAAGCAAGTGAATTTTTACAATTATTAATGAGCACTCACGCTCTTTCAAATCCTTATTATGTTATTCTAGTGTCGACACTAGCGACCATCAAACTAACCAAAGAGTCATATTCTCATTTTACATTAAGGCATTTTTTTAGCATAATGTCCTAAATAGGTTTGACTTGTGACAACTTGTGATGGTCATGGACTCTTGAAGAACATAATTGCTCAAAAAAGAAAAAAGAAAGAAAAGAGTGAACCAACTGATTTAGAAACGGGAGTTAAAAGGAGAAACTATTATGATTAATCAAGTCTCATTTGAAACAGCTAATCATATTATTAGATTTTGAATTAAAAAAATTAGTAGTTTAAATCATGAATGAAATTTGAATTTTTAGTTACCATATGCTTAGTAAAATCACTTAGTTGTTGCTTGCGAGGATGATTTTCCATTTTAATTTAGATTCGAAAGAAGAAAAAAGAAACTAACGCTACATTTAAAAAAATAGATTAGGGGCCTTAAATTTAGATTTGCATAGATTTGGACAAAACTCAATATGACTTTGCACTCCATTTCTTATAACTTCGCAAAAAATTAAATCTACCACCTCTCTCAAACATTAAATTAAAAAAATTATACCATATTTGGTCATACTTTACTCGAATCCAAATTTAACACCTGAATTTTACAGTTTGAAATGATTCAAAATTGAGAAGCATGGTAAAAAGGTGGAGAAGTGGTTTTGGTGTGGGGGGAGGGGGACCAAACCCTAAGCCTAGTGGATCGAAGGTTACACCGAGTGGATTAATAGTAGAGAGGGAGCATTATTACTATTATTATTACTATTATTATGGGGGATGGCCCGTGAGGGAGCCGGTGATCGGACGGTCAAAGGAAAAGAGGGGTCTCCAAAATTCAAAGATGCGATCATCATTAGCATCCGAAAGGGAAAGCGACAAGAGCTGGGATGAATGATGATACCACAATGCCCTCCATTTTCATTTTAGCACTAAAAAGCTGATAGCCTTTTATCCCAACCACAACCGCATTTGTTCCCCCTCCGCGTCAAATACAGGGACGACCCTGTCGTTTTCAATCATTCCCAAATAAAGTTACCCAGTCCATTACAGGGTCATGCCCTTACATTTACGTTACTCCTATACAGTATACACCCCCAAAATACACCCACCCGCACGTGTGACTTCCTATAAGTTAAGTCGCACGCAAAATGTGCTGCAACTTTTTTTACGTACTCCACCAAAAATGCCCTTTTCAACTTACCTTACACGCTTCCCTCCTTTTCACAACAAATACAAAAAGGCAATTCATTTATTTTCTTATTATACTATTATCTTATCCAAATCCAAACAATTCGCATTTTATCTCTCTCGGTGGGATAAGAGTTATTCGTTAGTGAAATACCTAGCCCGAGTCAAATACTATCATATAAAAAAAAAATTTAGGCATTTATTAAGTAAAAACTATACCAACCCTATTGAATAAACCTATACCCGTCATTTTTTTTTTTAATAACTTTAAATTTCATTATAGTTCAATTTTCGAAGAGAAATGGCTAACTACTAGGAGTGAGGGAAAAATTATCATTGAGGTTCATATATGAACATGCAATAACAACAACAACAACAATCAAACCTTGTCCTACTATGTGAGGTCTGACGCATGAATTATTTTTTTACCAATTTTTATAATTTTGGACAACATCTCCTAAAATCTAGAGTATTGTAAAATCCTTATTTATTAAATTTGCATAAAATGAATGCTATATTTATAGAGTAAATAACTTGAAAATATTTTAGGGGTTTGGATTTGAAAGAAAGTCAATATAATGTTATATACTATGTTTTATCCATTTGTATATTGTATATATAAAATAAATCCTTTTTGATGGTGCACTAAAAGCGTAGCTTAAAGAATTGAAGGAGAGGTCATTAGAGGACATGTAACCCCTAAATAAAGAGTAAATAAAGGCATATAACTCATGTATCTCTATTAAGAACTAAGGGAGTATGTATTAATTTCAAGAAGGTGGTTTTAACTATTATAAAAATAGTTTCAAAAGTAAGGTAAAGGGATAATTTCACTCTCACTTGATCTCATGATCTTATAATATTCTCATAATCCTTCTCCATATTATTGGTGATATTTTTAATTTATTGGCCCTAGCTTGGGTCCCAAACAGGGTCCCTAGAGAGTACTAAGGGTCTCCCAAGTTTTTTTTTTTTTTTCCGTTCTTGATTGTAGGTGATCAACATATACTATGAACGAGAAGACAATGCTTATTTATCATATTCAAGTAAAATTCAAACAAACTATTATAATCTTCATGTGAAATGTAAGTTAATGTGGTCAAATTTGACCACACAAATTAGCACGAATAAATTTTTTTCTAAGCTGTCAACATCAATTTCATAAACTTGAAGCTATTTGAAAAAGTTAATTTTTACGACAAAAAATAAGTCATCTTAAAGTTGGAGTACATATGTTAATTAAAAATTTAACTAGGTAACATTCAAATCATATTGTTAGATTTGGTGCAATCCCAAGAGGAGGGTGAATTGGCATTTAAAAATTTATCCCTTAAGATTATCTACTAACAGCAGTATTACACAAGCTTAAGGTCAATCTAGTACATACAAAATAAATCAATATAAATATACAACGGAATTTAAACTGTAATAGAAATTTAACCAAGCATGCACAATAAAGCAGTAAAGGGGATGACACCACAAGTGTTATCGAGGTTCGGCAAACTGCCCATGTCCCCGCCTTGGCACACCCGCACAAGGATTACACTATAAGCTCACTTAACGGGTGGAGCTGTACCATTTACAACCAGATCAATTAACGGGACTGACCTCAACCTACACCTTACCATGATGGTGCACTTATCTTTCTTAACCGGGTTTAAGCTAATTCGGGACTATTTAATAGGCCTAGTCTCCCTCTTCAGGCCATATCTGGAATACAATAGATTCACAATATAATTTGTGTACACGGAAATGCTTCTTACACAAGCTGATATGTACCAATATAATCAACACACTACCAAATGATAAGATATGATAAGCTTGATGTAGTCTTAGTGTCTACTCCCAAAGATTTATGCAAATATTGTAATCAGTACGTGAAAGTATAGGTGATAGGATTTTCGTGTCAAAATAATAGTCTCAATCACAATACAGCAACAAAGATCACAAGCACAATTCAAATATCTCAACAATTAATTTTTCTCAAAATAAACCACACGAGATATTTAAAAATGGTTTGTAAAAGTTATTTGATCTTTGTATTAAGATGATAATATCAATCAAGAGATATATCAATAAAGATCTTCACAACACAAGCAGATATTCCAAAAGTATGTTTCTCAAAATAAGCACAAGAGATATTTGAAAATGGTTTGTAAAAAAAAAAAATTATTTCACAAACAAAAAGCAAAACGAATTCTTAAGTATTGCAATGATGATGCAAAACTCAGAAGCTCTAAGAAGTTTTCCTACGGAAGGCTTATTTACGAAACCCCCTAGAAAAACTAAAAGCTTACTTTCAAAGAAAAATTAATCCCAATCAAAATGAACAAGTGAGAGTTTAAGTTTGGTGAGATGAACACAATAGCACTTTTACTAAGTGGTATTTGTAATATGGATGAGTAAGAATGGGAGTATGAAGCTTGAATATGAAAAATAGGCTTTTTAAAATTTAGAGGATATTTGTTAATTATGTTTGCTAATCTCACACTAATTTTTACAAATGAGGGGGTATACATAGACTTCCCTAGAATTATAACCGATCAGGACATATTAGTCATTTTTGAAAAAGTTTAAATGAGGTTAGTAAGAATAACAACGTTTTTAACCTTGGTAAAATTCGCCAACCCAAAAGCATTGGTGGACCGTACTTAAGGTTCGGTTGACCGAGTGTCTAGGTTCGGTCGACCGAGAGTATTTTGAACTAGAAGGATGGTCGACCGTACCAGAGGGTTTCAAAGGAGATTTTCCAGATCCGCCCAGTTCGGTCGATCGGATCATTTTGAACTAGAAGGTTCGGTTGACCGTGCAGTTAGCAATTCCCACGTGGGGGTTCAGTTGACTAGGGCGTTGCCCATATAATCTTGGTTGGTCGACTGAGTGGTCAGCTTATTGACCCAGGGAGGTTCAATCAACTAGGGCGTTGCTATATGTTTCTGGTCGGTCGACCGAGGGGTCAACTTGTTGACCCAGTGGGGGTTCTGTTAACCGAAAATCTCAGTGTAACTGAGTTCCGTCGACCAAACATGTCATTCTTGGGCATTTCGGTCTTTTTTCCTTATTAAATTGTCTCTAATTATATGATGTTTATTTTCAAGACTATGGGGGACATTTTTATGCAATAGTTAGGAATGTTTATCTAGTTATGCATATGTGAAAGTAAATGAATGAAAGTGAAAAGGAATTTTCTAAGAAAGTAAGGAAGGAAATGTATTTTCAGTATATAAATGTTAAATGTTGGTTGACTTATTTATTTTAAGGAATGTATATGAATTTTATTGTTAAATTGTGTGACATGAGATTCTGTGTGAATATATGTTAACTATACGAGATGCAGGTTAAGTAAGTAAAGCTTCATGAATGAAAATGATATGGACAATGTTGCTTGTGTATGTTAAATGCAACCATGTAAATGTAATATAGCTGAAAGACAGCCATGTTAGCAGATTCTAGTGCATTTTTATGTGAAAACTAACTGTAGTAGATTCTAGCGTATTTCTATGTGGAAACTAACAAATGATGGCTAAAGACCAGCTGTAATACGAAGGAATGAAATGAAAATGTTATGCAATGAAATGACAATACAATGAAATGAAATGTGAAATGTGAACGATACAAATGGGAAAGAGTCACTTGAAGTGAAACGAAATGCAAAGTTAAGCTATGAACACGAATGAATGTGTATGAATGAATAATGATAGAAAGAATGATGTATTATGATATTATAAGTATGTATGTACGTAGAATATGTTATGATTGGGCGAGGCAAACTCTTCGCCTGAGGGCTTGCTGAGCAAAGCGAGTGCACTAATAGCTTCAGATGTGGTAGTAATTGCATAACGTACTAAGGCAGAGGAAACCTACTTGTATGGACGGGTAGATTTCCCTATCCTTAGGGTCTTTTCGGTAAACTATTGTTGAATGTGTGAGTATGGGATTAATCTAACACTTGAGGGCTTACTGAGTAAGGTGAGTGCCCTAGTATGCTTTAGTTGTGACCTTAGGGTTACCTAAGTATCAAAGCAGAGGGGTGCTACTTGTATGGGCGGGTAATCACCCCTATCCGTGGGTATTCTCGTGGGTTAAATATTTGCATGTGATTGTGTAGGTTCAGAAAACGATTTCAATGTTATGTGATGATTTGCAAATGAAATTAAAATGATATCTATTTACCTCATGTTGGCCACACATTATTTTAATATATTTGTTTCTCCCTTATTGAGATGTGTCTCACCCGAATATGAATGTTTCTTTTTCAGGACATCCTCGAGGTCGGGCTTAGGAGCTCGAGGGTATTTTTAGCATTTTTGGAGGACTATATAAAGAAACAGGGTATATGTTGATAATATTTTAGGGATGTATATGTTATGTTATAAGTCCTTATGTTTTAAGTCTATGGAGAAAAAAATGTTTGTGGACATACTGGAATGTTATAGAATTATGTATTTATGGAAATGCAGGTGATGGTTGGATTTTATGGATTTCTAGTTAGGATATAGTAAACTATGGTATTATGAAATGTTGGTATTATAAAACTATGTTTATGGAGATTATGTTTATGTTTTCCGCTGCGTATGTTATGGATTATGAATTATCAGATATAACGCACCGGAACTGGATTTATGGGTTCGGGACGTTACAGTAGGTGATAGGATCTTTGTGTCAAAATAATAGTCTCAATTACAATACAACAACAAAGATCACAAGCAAATTTCAAATATCTCAACAATTAATTTTTCTCAAAATAAACCACACAAGATATTTAAAAATGGTTTGTAAAAATTATTTGATCTTTGTGTCAAGATGATATTATCAATCAAGAGATATATCAACAAAGATCTTCACAACACAAGCAAATATCCCAAAAGTATGTTTCTCAAAACAAGCACAAGGGATATTTGAAAATGGTCTGTAAAAAAAAAATTATTTCACAAACAAAAAGCAATAAGAACTCTTGAGTATTGCAATGATGATGCAAAACTCAGACGCTCTAAAAAGTTTTCCTACGAAAGACTTATTTACGAAGCCTCCTAGAAAAACTAGAAGCTTGCTCTCAAAGAAAAATTAATCTCAATCAAAACGAATAAGTGAAAGTTTAAGCTTGGTGAGATGAACCTAGAGCACTCTTAAGTGGTATTTGTAATATGGATGAGTAAGAATGGGAGTATGAAGCTTGAATATGAAAAATATGCTTTTTGAAATTTAGAGGATATTTGCTAATTATGTTTGCTAATCTCACACTAATTTTTGCAAATGAGGGGGTCTACATAGACTTCCCAAGAATTATAACCGTTCAAAACATATTAGTCGTTTTTTAAAAATTTTAAGTGAGGTTAGTAAACATAACGTTTTTAACCTTGGTAAAATTTGCCAACCCGAGAGCGCCAATCGACCGTACTTAAGGTTTAGTTGACTAAGTGTCTGGGTTCTGTCAATCGGGAGTATTTTGAACTAGAGGGATGGTCGACCGTATCTGAGGGTTTTAAAGGCGATTTTCCAAATCTGCCTGGTTCAGTCAATCGGATCATTTTGAACTAAGAGGTTCGGTCGACCGTGCAGTTGGCGATTCCCAAGTGGGGGTTCAGTCGACCAGGGCGTTGCTATATGTTTTTGGTCGGTCGACCGAGTGGTCAAGTTGTTGACCTAGTGAGGGTTTGGTTGATCGAAAATCTCAGTGTAACTAAGTTTGATCAACCGAACATGCCATCCTTGGGCATTTCAGTCTTTTTCCCTTTATTAAATTGTCCTTAATTATATGATATTTATTTTCAAGACTATGAGGAACATTTTTATGCAATAGTTAGGGTCTTAAAGACAATCTATGGTCTTTGTGAGATAATCCCAAAAATATGGCTTCGGTCAATTGATTCCTATGATCATTCAATAATCTTTTGAACTTATCTATTCAATCATCATGTAATGCATTGATTATTACAAACCATTTCCTATTTACTATTACAGACCTGAATAAAAATTAATTAAATTACAACAAATTAATGTTCTGGGTTTTTATCTTCTTCAAGTCCATGTGCATGCACCATATGATACTTCTAATTGATTCTACACACTCAACCATTAAATACAAAAAGTATTTGTCATTATCAAAACTGGGTATGACCCATAGGGTCAACACATATAATCTTTAAAAAAAATAACAAAAATATGGTCATAAAATCCTATCTGTGGTTGGCTTAGAAAGCCTAGCTAATAGGGTTAGCACATTAAAAATTCCTTAAAACATTCACATTCCATATAATCCTATACTCACAATTCTTTTTAATAACTTTAAATTTCATTATAATTCAATTTTTTTTTTCAAGAAAATTACTTACTATTAGGAATAAGGGAAAAAAGTCATATAATATGCAATGACAACAATAATAATTAGACCTTAAACCTTGCTAAGCCAGGTTAATTAGGCACATGAATGATTTTTTGACATTTCGTATAATTTTAGACAATAATATCTCTTAAAATTTATATAGTGTTTGGAAGCATATATTTCAAATTTTGGATTTAAAATAAACTTAATATAATTTTATATGAAGTTTTGTTCAAATTCATTCAAATCCCATTCAAGTCTCAAAACGATCCATGCTCCCAAACACACAAATTAGAGTATTGTCAAATCTTTACTTGTTTGATTCATATAAAAAATATGTAAACAATAACACACTAGACATTTTATAAATTTTATATGTTAAACATAGGTAATAAATAACACACTAAACATTTTATAAATATAAATGATGAATAATAACAATATATAAAATTACTAATGATGATAGTACAAAAAGTATAAAAAAGGCATAGTATCCTTCTCCCCTCTGCTTATTATTACCTTGCAACTGTTGCTGCCATGGTTGACCTGCTATCTCCTTCTTATTTAAGCTGTATTTGTAATTTTTAGCTAATTTTATTATAATTTCATGTGGGTAATAACCTATTGTAGTACAAAATGATGCAAATCACATCAGGATAAGTATAACAATTTAGTAAAATAAAACTAGACCAAATGCTGTAGCACTTTAGCTAGCACAAATGACTTTGAAAATCCTAGTAAAGTAAGATTCATTCAATGACATAAATTACATTGACCCTTATTCAAACAACTTTCTTAGTAGTTTCGATTTTCTAAAGTTGTGCTTCCTCTTGTAGAATTATAACGGGTAAGAGATGAACACTTTAAAAAAAAAAAAATTGGGTACGCAATCATCAGTACATACCAAACAAGTTGAAAAACTTATATGATTGTAAACATTGTGTCATGATTGATTAGGATATTTATCTTTTGTGATCACCAAAAAAGGTCAAATGCAAGACCATTTGTGGCAAGAACACAACATTTCACATTGTGAAATCAAGTTGAACCAATTCACATGTGTAATTAGAAGATGCGCCAAAATTTAAATGCTATAGTATCAAATAGATTAATTTTATGTTTGGGAGAGTAGCCGAATTTAGATTTATGTGAATTTGGATCAAATGTAATGTAACATTGTATTAATATTTGTTTAAATCTATCCGAATTCAAATTTAAGTTATAAAATTCATGTTCGTAATTGTAACGCAAGTGTTTGGAATTTGAGTAAGCCTTAGATTTGGACTTGTATGGATTTCAAAGAAATTAAATATAATTTTATACTACTTTTGAAAGAATACTAAAATAAACATTTAGAAGGAGCGTTAACTACCAAACAAAAGTAATAAGTAAATGCTTGGGTAAAGTTTAAAACAAGGGCACGTTAAAGAGTTTATTTATAAGATATAAGTTCTATATTTAGTAAAAACTATATAACACTTGGGTTGGCAATTTTTGAAATTTTTTATATAATTCATATGCATAATACATTTGTGTCAACAACTGTTATATTTCTCTCAAAAAAATTCGAACTAATCCAAGGTCTATATATATATATATATATATATATATATAATCAATTCGATCTAAATTCAATATCGATAATCAGTGTTGTCTTAAGACACTGCAACTTGTAAATAGACTATTAACTTTGAAACATTAAAGATTTAAAGCAAACAGCTTCTAAACTAACAGCTTCTTATTAAATTTATTCCATTATTCGTAAGGGGAAAATTAGAGTTGTACAGGAAGGGGAATTGAATGGACAAAGCCAATACTCAATAGCGATGCTTTCATATTGCATACGGCTGGAATTGGAATTGGAATTGGAATTGGAATTGGAATTTACGCGAAAGGCAGAAGCGGTCATTGTCATACCGCGGGTCACATGGGGTGCTTAAGTAGGTGGGGCCGACCCTCACATGTGCCCTCGCTTTCGAAAGCTCCATCTTGCAATCCCCAAAAAAGGAAAAAGAAAAAACTCAGAGAGTATCTATACATGACGCTGAGTTGACACACCCGCCGTGCATTTTGCTTTATTGGATGGACTTTTCTACATGAAGAGATGAAAAAGGAATAGTTACTGTGAGCGCATATTTTGGTTTAGTCGACGCACCTACATCCGTTTCCAAAGCCAAACCCCATCATCTTCTATATTTTACGAATCAGGAGTAGGTCATGTCTGGGTTGCAAGAAGATTTTTTTTTACAACCGGTAAAATGAAGGACAAAGGAAGGAAATCTCAAGAGTTATAGCAAGTCGTAGGGAGGCTTGGGGGAGAATTTTTTGAGATTGGAGACTCACATTTCGGAATATTGAAAGCATACATCTATGGTTGGAGACTTGAATATATATATATATATATATATATATATATATATATATAAAAGAGAAAGATCATGTTTGGGAAACAGAAAAAAAAACACATTGAAAGAGAAAAAAAAAAATGTATCACTTTTTTTTTCTGCCAGAGGTATGTTTTGTTTGTTCTTTTTTGTATCTATCAATAATCACTTATTTGACCAAGCACATAACAACCAATCTAAAGTACTTAATTTTATCAAGGTAAACAAGAAAAAAATATATAAATTTTTTCAAAGAGGATGATTGCCCACTTACAGGGATTACTACAAAAAAATTAGTTTCTAGTGACGAAATTATTAGTGACAAATTTAATTCCCTTACTAATATTTTCGTCACTAAAATCAGGAAAAAATTGCAGAAAAATATTTTTCGCGCATAAATTATTTCGAGAAAATATTAGTGATGACTTCTACAGTATTAGTGACCAATTAAATCAGTCACTAAAAGACTTTTATTAATGACAATTAAATAACCGTCACTACTATATTTTTAAAAAATAAAAAAAAATTATTTCAAAATATTAGTGACAAATTTGAAAATTCATCACTATTAGTCTCTTATTAGTGACGGATTTGGGAACCGTCACTAATACCTCTTTTATTTAAAAAATAAAAAATAAATTTTATTTCAGAGTATTAGTGACGAATTTGAAAATTCGTCACTAATAGCCCCTTATTAATGAGAGATTTGAAACCGTCACTAATACCTCTTTTATTTAAAAATAAATAATAAATTTTATTTCAAAGTATTAGTGATGAATTTCAAGATCCGTCACTATTAGCCTTTTATTAGTAACGGATTTGAAAACCATCATTAATACCTTTTTTATTTAAAAAAAAAATTTATTTTAGAGTATTAGTGATGAATTTGAGGATCCGTCATTATTAGCATAGATTTGGAAACTGTCACTAATATCTTTTTTATTTTAAAAAAATAAAAAAATATATTTTAGAGTATTAATGATGAATTTGAGGATCCGTCACTATTAGCCTCTTATTAGTGACGGATTTGGGAACCGTCACTAATACGTCTTTTATTTAAAAAAAAAAAATTTTAGAGTATTAGTGACGAATCTGAAGATTCGTCACTATTAACCCCTTATTAGTGACGGATTTGGAAACTGCCACTATTACCTTTTTTATTTAAAAAAAAATAAAAAAAATTATTTCATAATATTAGTGACAAATTTAAGGATCCATCACTATTAGTCTCTTATTAGTGAGAGATTTGTGAACCGTCACTAATACATCTTTTATTTAAAATAAATAAATAAATTTTATTTTAGAGTATTAGTGACGAATCTGAAGATTCGTCACTATTAGCCCCTTATTAATGACGGATTTGAGAACCATCACTGATACCTCTTTTATTTAAAAATAAATAAAAAAAAACTTATTTCAGAGTATTAGTGACGAATTTGAGGATCCGTCACTATTAGTGTCTTATTAGTGATGAATTTGAGAACCGTCACTCACTAATACCTCTTTTATTTTAAAAAAATAAAATAAAATTTATTTTAAAGTATTAATAACGAATTTGAGGATTCATCACTATTAGTCTCTTATTAATGACGGACTTAAGAATCGTCACCAATACTTCTTTTATTTTAAAAAAATAAAAAAAAAATAATTTTAGAGTATTAGTGACGAAGGATCCATCACTATTAGCCTCATATTAGTGACGGATTTGGAAACCGTCACTAATACCTCTTTTATTTTAAAAAGAATAAAATAAAAAATTATTTCAGAGTATTAGTGACGAATTTAAGGATTCATCACTATTAGCCCCTTATTAGTGACGAATTTGGGAACCGTCACTAATACCTCTTTTATTTAAAAATAAATAAATAAATAAATTTTATTTCAAAGTATTAGTTACGAATTTGAAGATTTATCACTTTAGCCCCTTATTAATGACCAATTTGGGAATCGTCACTAATACCTCTTTTATTTAAAAAAAAAAAAAATTATTTCAGAGTATTAGTGACAAATTTGAGTATCTGTCACTATTAGCCTCTTATTAGTGACGGATTTGGGAATCATCACTAATATCTTTTTTATTTTAAAAAAATAAAAATAAATTATTTCAGAGTATTAGTGACGAATTTGTCACTATTAGCTCCTTATTAGTGACAGATTTGAGAACCATCACTAATACCTCTTTTATTTAAAAAAAAAAATTTATTTCAAAGTATTATTGACAAATTTGAAGATCCGTCACTATTAGCCCCTTATTAGTGACGAATTTGGGAACCGTCACTAATACCTTTTTTGTTTAAAAAAAATAAAAAATTTTATTTCAGAGTATTAGTAACAAATTTGAAGATTCATCACTATTAGCCCCTTATTAGTGACGGATTTGGGAATCGTCACTAATACCTCTTTTATTTTCCCGATTTCCCCCAATCTCTCCCTCATTTCCCTAATCTTCTTCCCTCCTCCCCTCCTCTCGCCCATCACTGTTCGCTCCTCCCACTGCCGCCGCTAGCTCCTACCATGTTTTCTTCTTCTTCTTCTCGATCTTCTTTTGCAAACCCGTGTGTATGTTGTGTGCGTTTGTGTGTGTGTCATTCGCCTGTCGCCGTTCGCTCCTCCCACCGCCGCCGTTGCCACTATCGTAAAGCTCCTCCTAGGTTTTCTTCTTCTTCTGCAAACCAGTGTGCGAGTGTGTGTGTGTGTGTGTGTGTGTGTTGTGTGTGTGTGTGTGTGCATGTGACTGAGTGCGTGTGTGTTACATTCACATATTTTTGTATTGATTGTGGATCAAAACTTTGCGGAAAGTGCCTAGTATCTTTAGCAAGAAAAATGATAGAATACTTATAGATAAATCTATTGCAAATTTGGAGGCTACGAATCTGCACAAACCTTCTACTTTTATCATCAATGTTGTATGTCCTTGAGGGACTGCATTGGGATTAATCATAGTACTTTTATCTTAGATACTAATTGCACAAATCTAACTGTATATGTGATGCGTACAATGTGTTAATTAATCGATTATGCATACTCCTTATAAGCTAAAATTTCCAAACATATGCCAAACAACCTAGGTTTTCCAATTAATATCTTCTTGGTGGATTGTGGAATCATGAGTGTTTTGTTTCTTTGATTGATTCGGGAAATAGATTTGATTGAGAATGATTAAATAATTAAGAAGGCTCATCTTAGGTTGCTCTTAACATTGGGTGAATTGAGCTTTAATTAGTAGCATTCTCATAGTAGTTTTGTTTAATTTATTTAGGCATTATCTGGTACAGGATAAAATTGATCGGGATAATTATTAAGAATGTAATCTTTTATAAGAATAACTTTTTTATTAGTAGTCTATTAGCTTTATTTCATCATGGAAGGAAATGTAGAAAAGTAAAACAATCCAAGGGATGCAATTATTGCTGTGATTATTTTGATTAGCCCCTTACATGAAGATTTCCTAAAAATATAAACACTTCTTGTTCTTTGAAAACTTCATGGTTATCTTTGAGCTTTGAGTTAATTCTATCTTTAGCTTAATTTGAGCTCCCCTTTTTGATCACTTCATGACACATCATACACCTTTGAGCCGTTGGTGATCTTTTGATAGTTCCTTTGAAGCATTGTTGGTTTTGGCTTTTTGAGTTTCCTGAAAGATCATTACTTGAACACACAACACATTAAACCTTTTCTTCATTTGTTACCCTCAAAACAAGTGGTGAAAGCCTTGTTAGGCTAATACTTGGAACTCAAACCCATGATGAACTAGTTATCAAAAAACAACCTTATCATTAATCTAAGGTCCAAATATTGTCCATGAGTGCTAAATGTAGTCCTCTATTAATTTCACTAGCAATGCATTGTCTACAGTTCTTCTATAAAGTCTAAGCAATTATTATAGGATCATTTCTTTAAAAAAAAATAGTAACTATGCCTCTTAAATCATATGATCAATTATGCATTTTCAAAATTTTGGCATTATCCTCTTCTTTTTGGACATATCATATATGATTCAAACTTACAAAGATTTAAATGCAGCTACTATTATTAAGTTCTTGTGTTAATAATAATGGGATTATTTCTTTTTAAAATATTAATTATGTGTGTTTTAAATTGCATGATTAATTTTTAGGTACCAACTTATCAAAGTTTTGGCTCTATATAAGCTTAAAAATTTAAAGTACTACAAATTTGGTTCATTAGAAGCAAATTTAAGACAAAAATAGAAAAAATAATTTGTTTGTGAAAAAAATTAGCTTTTAACTTTTCAATTTTTAATTTTGAAACTTCTAAAAAACTAAAAGTTGATTTTTAGAAACTAAAAAAATAATACCAAAAGTTATACCTACCATTATCTTTTAGAAAGGACAAGACAAAAGAGGAGCATCAAACTCATCCTAAACAACTTAAATGTTTACCTTATTATTTATGAATTAATATATTATACTCATATATATTAAAATGAAGCACACCACCTGAGCCATCCCTAATGATTTTATTTGGTTTAGTAAATGAGTTTTGAAATTAAATTTATGTTGAACTTTTTTAATAAGTAGGTGCGAATATTTTCTTGTAATGTTATTGTTAGGTATGCCCCTCTGAAAAATTTTTTTTTTTTGAACTTAAATTGTAGGGTTTCCTCTTTACTAGCCAATGCCTCCGTGAAGGAATCCTCAGATAGCCTCAAAGCGGTAGAGGGTTCAGAACCCGCCAAGGGAAGAGTCTTCTTTCAGGGGTCGAGCTATACTGAGTGAGCACGAAAGGATTTCAGATGAGACGAGAGCACCAAGGGTGACTCTTGAGGATGTGCAGTTGCCCCTGACATGTTCTGATGCGCCTTCCATTAGAGAGCAATCTTCGAATGTTACCCTAAGGCTTATAGAGGACATGCTTGCTCATCCGATGTTGTTTCGTACAATTAGGCTGACCAAGCAGTATGATTACGATAATCCACCTCTAGTGGACATTCTTGACCATTTGTTGCCTCGGGCCCTCAGGCCACGTCCATACAGGGAACCACCACCCTCCCCTAATTGCGTCGTCTTCTAGAGGAAATGGCACAGGATCGAGACGTCGCTAGAGCAATAGCCTCATTTTGTTGCTCGTGCAGTTCTGATTCTGATTCTGACTCTGATTAAGATAGACTAGATGCTTGGGATCTTTTTATGCACTTTCTCTTTTACTTATGTACTGTGCTTATGCACCCTTTTCTTTTAATTTATTTATTTATTTATTATTGTATTATGTTTTACTATGCTTTTGAATGGCTGTACACGTGCTTCGATGTGTCTATCTACATTGTATTGCCTCTGAAATTAATGAAAATACATGGAGCTTTTGATTTCTACCTGTATTTTGTGTTTCACAATATCATTACATTTTTCTAACTATTTTTGGAATTTATGTGGATGTTACTTACACAGATAAGGTAGACAGATAAGTGTTCATTTTTTTTTATCCTTCTTATGCATTCATTTGAGATTGTGCACGGGTAGAAAATCTTTGGAACAATAATGTATAAAATACAGTAAAAGGCCAAGAACTAAATGCCATATGAAGTAAACTGCCAAATTAATCACTGTCATTTATTGTGTTCATTGAAACTTAGACCCGTTCAAGAATGGTTACTATACAATTATACCTCATCGTATATGTGAAACAAAACAATTATTAAAATTCAATTGATTATTAGTTATATTATGTTGACTAATAATCAATTGAACATATTAATTATTTATTTCACTTACGATTAGTAATATTTGTATTCCAACCATTCTTGGATTGTCCATCGTGGACAGTTCAAGAAGTTGTATTTACATTATTTCCATCATCCATGCTTTGTCAATTATCATTATATATTTTGAGCGCATTTCTACTTGTGTTCTCTGAGTGCATAGTGGGGTGTCGTGACAATTTGTTAGTGATGGAAAACTAGCAACATATTCACTTCCCCCATCTCGTGTACTTGGTAAGCCATAGGGAGATGCTGCCGAAATTTATAATCAATATAAAGAAGGAATTTGAGCGATTGATTGCAACGTAAATGCAACATTCCTGAATGGGATAGGATTCGTACCCTTTAGACGGAAGGTCATCAATTATAGGATTCACGATGCATGCGTCATAAACATTATGAGAATGTAATCAACACCATTTACTTGAACATGTTATAAGGTAATTAACGAACATGGATAAGAGTTGGATGAACATTTAGGGTAGGTTTTTGCCAGAATATGTGAAAGGGGTACATAATTTCATAGAGTTTGCGCATCGTAGTGCAAAAAAAGCTAATAGAATAAGGTGTCCTTACAAGAAATGCCAAAACATAACATTCAAACACATTAATCTGGTCCATTCACATTTATTAGACTTTGGAATGGAAAAAAGGTAGACAAGATGGGTGTTCCACGGTAAATATTACGCAGTTCAGAGCAATGATGATGATGATGAAGATGAGGGGGCAAATATAGTAGGTGGTGATACACGTTCGGAAGGGTTAATCGAAATGTTAGGTGACTTGCAAAGGGGGATTGTAGTGGACACGGGCGATGTCAGTGTGTCGCGTATTGGTGATGAATATACTTCAGCAGGTATCATACCTTATGATCCTAGTACGTTGAATTCACTCAATAAACCATTTACTAATCTCGTGAGGGATGCATGGGTGCCCCTATATCCAAACTATAAAAAGTTCTCAAAATTAAAGTTTCTGATAAAGTTGTTTCATGCAAGGACAATGCATGGGTTATCTCTGAGTGCATTCAATATGCATCTAAGCCTCATTAAGGTAGCACTACCTGATGGTGAAACACTTCGGAAGTCTTTTTATGAGGCGAAGACATACATGTGTAAATTGGGTTTCGGTTACACTCCAATACATGCATGTATGTATGATTGTGCACTCTTTTATGGTGAACATAAAAATGTGAATGAGTGCCCAGAATGTGGTGAAATGAGATATACAACTAATCAGAAGAAGGGTAAAAAGATCCTTTAAAAATTTTTACGATATTCTCCGGTAATCCCGTGACTACAACGATTGTACATGTGTAGAAAGACTGCTGCCGATATGAGACGGCATCAAGAGAAACGTCTTCAAGATGAAAACACCCTTCGCCATCTAGCGGACTCCGAAGCTTAGGCTGATTTTAATAAAATGCATCCATGGTTTGCTAGTGATCCTCACAATATCACACTTCGCCTTGGTTTAGATGGGTTCAATCCTTTCAGCAACATGAACAATCCATATAGCATGTGACTAGTTATGAGGATGCCATACAACATGTCGCCATGTCGATGTATGAAAGAACCCTTCATTTATATGTCACCGCTTATTCCTGAATCGAGGGCACTTGGTAATGATATTGATGTGTACCTGCTGTCGCGACGTCCCGGGAGCGCGTGTGCCCCGGACGGAGAAATTAAAAATCATTTTAATATTTTCAGGAAAAATATGGTGTAGGAGTCGCCACTAACCTTTAGTGCGGTTAGAACACATGATTACTACCCCGTTAGGGGTAGAATCGGTCTACATTACCAGAGTTGGGGTCGGGAGTTCGGTTACGCGAGGGGAAGGTACGAGCACCCCCTACGCGCCCGTTCTTACGAACGGTACCTAATTAATTTAAAATTATCCCTAAGTTAATCTAATAATCCTTTGAATTACTCCTTTTTATAAGTTTATAAATACATGGAGAAAATAAATAAATAAATAAATATATATATATATACATATATTCCCTCAGAGCTTAGGGTACGTAATGCCCGAAGGCTCATACCCCTTGCAATTAAATCATAGGGATTTAAAAATCAAGAAAATATTTTATCAAAATATATACCATAGTACGTATAAGATTGAATAAAGAAAATACTAAAAATAGTGATAATATTATTAATAATGATAAGAATGATAACGTTAATAAATAATACTAATACTAATAACAATACTAATATTAATAGTAGTAATAGATATGATAATAATAATAATAATGATAATAAATGACAATAATGGTAACAATAATGATATTAACAGTAACAATACTAAACATCATTAACTAACAATATACATATTTTAATAATATGATATTTATCCTAATATTAACACGCGGTCAAAGATATGCACAAGACATATATATGCTAACAATTAATTAAGGAAAACAATTTGAATTTAAAATATGTAAACTACTAAAACGGGCAAGAAAATAATTGAATTTATGGAAACAAGTTAATTCTAAAATTAATAATTACCTATTTAATTATGGCAACCAAAATTAACACGCAACCTTAACTATACAAAAATTAAATACAAAGAGAGTACAATAATGACAAAAAAAAACCCTAAGTACATAATTTATGTGGAAGCAATTTCAACCCTAAAAGTACATCAAGATACAATAAATCAAAATACGAGAATACAATATTAAGAATATATAGTAGTAAGGCAGCAATTTTAAATGTACCCTAATATACAATAAGAAGAATAGGTAAAAATAACGTAAATATGCACCTAAACATATGAGGTGATCACAATAATAAGATGTAAACTATACAATTAAATGATAATATAAATATGCCAATAAAATAAAGGCAATGACAATAATACATATGCGAATTAAATATACAATTAAGATATGCAATCAATAGTAACATAAATATAAATATATAAGGTAATAACAATAATCACAATATATGAAAAAAATATATGTATATATATATATAATAAAATAAATATGCAATCATAATAATATGAAAAATAAATATGCAACAAGATAAGCACACAATACAATAATATGATAAATATGCAAAATAAATATACAATAAAATAAACATGCATCGCAACAACATAACTATGCAAAATAAATACACAATAAAACAAGCATGACAATATTAACATGGCAACGATATTAAAGTATACAACAATAACAATAGATACCATTATTAATAGAATTTAAATATGAACAAAAATCCTGCAATAAGAAGAATAAGGTTAATTAGTATTTTCCATGCATAAACAAGAATAATTAAATTTTTAAATGTGAACAAAAATCCTGCCATAAGAAGAATAAAATCGAATAGTATTTACCATATAAAAATTAAAACAATATTACTATATTAATTATCTAACAAGTATAGTTTTAACAAATAAAACAACATAAACACATAATAAGAAAACTTAAATAAATAAAAGTCTACACAGCATGTAAAAATAAAATAAAATAAAATAAAATAAAATACAATAAAAAAAATAAGAAAAAAAAAAACTAAAAGACTTAAACTTTATGTCATAAATTGCAAAACCGAATCCATATATATATATATATATATTCACGAGTGTGTGTGTGTATATGGTCAGCATGCAGAGGGCAGGGAGACTCACTGTGGGTTCTTGGCCGGAGAGACTGGTTCTGGAGCAGAGGTGCACGGCCGGAATCTGAAGGACGGCAAGGTGGCTGGAGATGAGGCCTTCCGGGTATACTGCTGTCTGGTGAGGGTGGCTGGTTGCAGACGGTGGTGCTGCTGTTGTGGTGGAGATCAGAGAAACTCACAGCAAGCTTACCGTGGGCTGACGGAGAGGAGGCTAGTGGCCGGAGGTGTGGTTGTCGGCTGCTGGTGCAGAAGGTGGCCGGAGTTCCTGGAGGCCGAGACCACCGTTCGCGGCTGGAGCTGGGGCGTAGAGAAACAACAGGGGGCTGCTGCTGCAGGGATCTCAGGCCCGTGGTGTGAAGAGTGGGATATGATGGGGAGAGGATGAGAGGGGGCCGAGGGAGTTGCTGGTGGCTGTTGGTGGAGGATGGTGTGGCAGCAAGGAGGCTTGATGGTGGCTGCTAGTGTGGCTGAGAGTAGAGAAAAAAATAGAAGAAAGGCCGGAAGCAGGAGAAGAATCAGAAGCAGAAGAGAAGAAGCCCAAAAAAAATTTCTTTTTCTTTGCTTTTGGTTCTCGGTTGTGCGCCCCTGTGGCCGCCCCACTTGCTCCGGCTCTTCTCCTCTTTTTATAAGCCTAAAACCCTAAACTTTTCTTTTATTTTCTCTTTCTTTTTATACTTTTATGGAAATAACCAATATAGTAATAATAATGATACTAATATTGTCAATACTAATGATAATAATATATTAATAATAATGGTAACGTAATAATAATATTAATAAGAATAATAATAATAAATAATTGATAATAATAGTAATAACAAAGTAAATATAGTAATAGTATTAATAATAGATATGATGATGATGATAATAATAATAATAATAATACTAAATAAAGTAATATTAATAATAATGAATATAGAAATAATAATCGTAAATGATAGTAATAATAATAAGTGTAATAAAAATAAAAATAAAAGTAATAGCCAACTAAAAATAATAATAATAATAATAATAATAATAATAATAATAAATAAAATAATAATAATAATAATGAGACTAATGAAAATTAATAATAGTAATAATAATAATAATAAGAATAATAAAAATACTAATAATAATAATAATAATGAAAATAATAAATAATAATAATAATAAAAATAGAAGTAAAAATAAGTAAAAATAATAATACTAATGAATAATAATAATAATAATAATAAATAAAATAATAATAATAATAATAATAATAATAAGATTAGTGAAAATTATTAATAATAATAATAATAATAAGAATAAATAAAATAATAAAAATACTAAAATAATAATAATAATAATAATAATGATAAATATATTGGGCCTGGGTAAAAATGGGGTGTCTACAGCTGCCCCTCTTTGTAGGCTTCGTCGCTTCAAAGTAAAAGTAGGGACTCTCCTACGTTATTTGTAGCAACAAGCCTGCAAAGATAAAAGACACTGATTTTGGACTAGGCCCAATGTAACAAAAGAGACTACAATGATTTGTGAAAACTGATTTGCATGTATGATTGAGAGCACATGAGAATGACTTGTGTCGAGTGTAGGAACCCGAGCTATAGTTCACGGAAGGGCAACTTGCACCGAGTGTAGGAACCCGAGCTATAGTATGAGGATGATGTGCCTCAAGCGTAGGATCTTGAGAACTGTAGGATTCCGAGAGTATAATGATTGCTCAAGTGTAGGATCTCGAGGCCTTCTTAGATGTGGGACTCTAAGAGTCCATTGATTGCTCGAGTGTAGGATCTCGAGGACTTCTTAGATGTAGGATTCTAAGAGTCTGTGGACTACTCAAGCATAGGATCTCGAGGACTTCTCAGATGTAGGATTCTGAGGGTTTTCTGATTACTCGAGTGTAGGATCTCAAGGACTTCTCAGATGTAGGATTCTGAGAGTTTGTTGATTGGTCGAGTGTAGGATCTCAAGGACTTCTCAGATGTAGGATTCCGAGAGTCTCCTGATTGCTCGAGTGTAGGATCTCGAGGATTTCTTAGATGTAGGATTCTAAGAGTCTATTGATTACTCGAGTGTAGGATCTCGAGGACTTCTCAGATGTAGGATTCTAAGAGTCTCCTGATTGCTCGAGTGTAGGATCTCGAGGATTTCTTAGATGTAGGATTCTAAGAGTCTGTTGATTACTCGAGTATAGGATCTCGAGGACTTCTCAGATGTAAGATTCTGAGAGTTTTCTGATCGCTCGAGTGTAGGATCTCGAGGACTTCTCATATGTAGGATTCCGAGTTTTCTTAATCGCTCGAGTGTAGGATCTCGAGGATTTCTTAGATGTAGGATTCTAAGAGTCTGTTGATTGGTCGAGTGGAGGATCTCAAGGACTTCTCAGATGTAGGATTCCGAGAGTCTCCTGATTGCTCGAGTGTAGGATCTCGAGGATTTCTTTGATGTAGGATTCTAAGAGTTTGTTGATGGCTCGAGTGTAGGATCTCGAGGACTTCTCAGATGTAGGATTCTAAGAGTCTCCTGATTGCTCGAGTGTAGGATCTCAAGGATTTCTTAGATGTAGGATTCTAAGAGTCTATTGATTACTCGAGTGTAGGATCTCGAGGACTTCTCAGATGTAGGATTCTAAGAGTCTCCTGATTGCTCGAGTGTAGGATCTCGAGGATTTCTTAGATGTAGGATTCTAAGAGTCTGTTGATTACTCGAGTATAGGATCTCGAGGACTTCTCAGATGTAAGATTCTGAGAGTTTTCTGATCGCTCGAGTGTAGGATCTCGAGGACTTCTCAGATGTAGGATTCCGAGTTTTCTTAATCGCTCGAGTGTAGGATCTCGAGGATTTCTTAGATGTAGGATTCTAAGAGTCTGTTGATTGGTCGAGTGGAGGATCTCAAGGACTTCTCAGATGTAGGATTTCGAGAGTCTCCTGATTGCTCGAGTGTAGGATCTCGAGGAATTCTTAGATGTAGGATTCTAAGAGTTTGTTGATGGCTCGAGTGTAGGATCTCGAGGACTTCTCAGATGTAGGATTCTGAGAGTTTTCTGATCGCTCGAGTGTAGGATCTCGAGGACTTCTCAGATGTAGGATTCTGAGAGTTTTCTAATCGCTCGAGTGTAGGATCTCGAGGATTTCTTAGATGTAAGATTCTAAGAGTCTCCTGATTGCTCGAGTGTAGGATCTCGAGGATTTCTTAGATGTAGGATTCTAAGAGTCTATTGATTACTCGAGTGTAGGATCTCGAGGACTTCTTAGATGTAGGATTCCAAGAGTCTCCTGATTGCTCGAGTGTAGGATCTCGAGGATTTCTTAGATGTAGGATTCTAAGAGTCTATTGATTACTCGAGTGTAGGATCTCGAGGACTTCTCAGATGTAGGATTCTGAGAGTTTTCTGATCACTCGAGTGTAGGATCTCAAGGACTTCTCAGATGTAGGATTCTGAGTTTGCTAATTGCTCGAGTGTAGGATCTCGAGGACTTCTCAGATGTAGGATTCTGAGAGTCTGATGACTATTTGATGGGAATTTTGAACCAATGGTTAATGATGACTCGGGTGTAGAATCCCAGTTCGCAAGGTGAATTTATGAATTGATGATGAATACTTGGGTAGATGAACTGTCAATTTGATGATGAATGCTCAGGTATAGGATCCCGAGAGTCAGATGAAATTTTGAATTGATGACGAATGCTCAGGTATAGGATACCGAATGCGATGAAATTTTGATGATGAATGCTCGAGTATAGGATCCCGAGAGATGAATTTTTGAATTGATGATGAATACTAAGGTATAGGATACCAAGAGTCAGATGAAATTTTGAATTGATGATGAATGCTCAGGTATAGGATGCCAAGAGCTGAAATGATGAATACTCGGGTATAGGATCCCAAGAGTCGGATGAAATTTTGAATTGATGATGAATGCTCAGGTATATGATACCAATAGCCGGATGAAATTTTGAATTGATGATGAATGCTCAGGTATAGGATGCCAAGAGCTGAAATGATGAATACTCGGGTATAGGATCCCAAGAGTCGGATGAAATTTTGAATTGATGATGAATGCTCAGGTATATGATACCAATAGCCGGATGAAATTTTGAATTGATGATGAGTACTCGGGCATAGGATCCCAAGAGTCATACGACCAAATTTGGTCCTGAAGGCAGATGCCCTAGCTTCAAAATAAATGCTAAAATTCGGACTAGGGTCGATTGCCCCAATTTGGAAGCGAAAGACTTGAACAAGACCTGGGCCAGTTGCCCCAGTCTCAAGGTAGATGGATTGATTGGTACCTAGGCCAGTTGCCCCAACCCCTTTTTCTTCTTCTTCCTTTTCTTTTGTTTTTTAGATGAAACAAGGATTGCTTAGCCAAGGATGACAAGACAGGTGTGAATGAATGATATTATATGAGGATACATGCATGCAAGGTATTTGATACGACACTGGAACATGGGGATATGCAAGCATGTTGCATTATATAATATGTATGCATTTTTCTGTGTAATGCATGAAATGCATGACGATGCATGAACTTTCTTTGTCCAATATGCCTATAACCAACCGATCAATCTCCAATCTTGACTATGTTGCTTTTGACCTGGTTCCCTCGAAACTTGCCCCAGATGAATGGATTCATAGCTGATCTTAGCCCAATTTTCTTAATGGAGGAGGTCAACTTGGCTCAAATGAAACTCCATCCCAGAATCTACCCAGTTGAATGGATTTATAACTGCTCTTGGCCCTGTTTTCTTATTCGTCCAATCTGATAAGAAGGTGCTTGAATAAGTCCCACTGAAACTCAAATCGAAATTTGCCCCAGATGAGTTTATCTGCCACTTATCTTGGCTTGATTGTTAGATTCTTTTTGAATAAGTAGATCTCTAAAGCCTGACATAACATTTGCCCCAGTTAAATTGACTGATTCTATGTGCATCGTATTTCCTCAATGGGGACCTCCTCTATAAGAAGCGCACTGGTTGTTTCGAAACTTTTTGACTATCCATCCCATTGAAATGAGGAATGATTATGCAATTTATGACACCAACTTGTGAAATCAAAAGGTCAACCACCCAAAAACAGATGTTTTACCATGTTCCAATGCTATTACAAGAAAAATTCATACCAGTATTCAAAAGCCATATGATATTGATGTTAATTTACCAAACTGAACGGCTGATCATTTCTTTGACTGTCCCAGCTTTATCGATGGCCACCTCTCTTCTTTTGTTTCATCCTTCTGTGAAACCATTAGAAATTTCACCTATTTAAACGTTGCCTTTAGTTTAGTCAAGTTCAACTCATGTTTTGATCTCAAGATGGTCTTTAAGACTCGGGACGAAACGTAGGCTGAGGGATATAGGTTTTCAGAATAAAAGGGAAACTAAGGCTCAAAAATACCACCCCAAATAATGTTTTACGCCCCCAGTTCGAGTTGAGATGTTTTGCAAGATGTTGACCGAACTTGTTATTTAAACAAGCTGCCTACGTACCTTTTCAGGATCAGTTCATTACGTAGTTCAGACTCGTCATTGAGTCTGACAAATCATTTGAGACAACAATGTATACCAATCTGGTCAGGACTTTCATTTGGACTGTAATATAGGCTAGGGGAATGGGTTAAAGAAAGAAAGAGTTAAATAGGGCTCAAAATCATCATTTTCATCAAGGGTAATTTGGTCAAGGATCACATGCGTAGTATGTCCCTTATTTTCTTTCTTCTTTCTTCTTTTTCTTTCCATTTGCTTTTACTGCTCCCTTTTGTTTTTCTCTTTCATGAAGGGATTTTGTCATTCTTGTTTGGATTTCATTTGGGACTGATTTCTTTTAAACTGCCCCAGTGTGAGGTGTGATCCTTTGACGGGTTAATCAATAAATAAATTTTTCAGGCTCAAAAGGGCTTGCAAGAGATTTCTTCTTTGAATTTCTTTTGGGTAGCTGAAAAATGGCCTGCCATCATTTCAATAGCCCATTGTTGTCTCATATGACTTGCCAAATGCTAGGAGACCCAACCCAGGTTAACTTTTGGTGAACTGGCTTTTAAGAAAAGACTAGTTTAACATTCAAGTTCAACTTGGTTAGCAATTGGTAAATCAATATTTGGTTCTTTTTAGGGATAACTGGTCGGCCAAAGATGGCCATCTATCATTTGATCAAAACATGAATAGTAAATTGACTTGAAATTCTTGGCACAGCACAAATATTTTACTGAATTCCTTTCGAGATTCTTTATTTCTTCATGACATCTGTCTTCATAGGGTGAGGAAAATTGTTTTATCTTCTTCTGATTCCACCTCCCGTGTTTGGTTTTCAAAATTAACATCACTTTCTGGCTTATGAATATTGGTATTATTATTTTCCTTATCTTTACATGAAACATCAGCAAACAAACTCTTGGTCAATTGAACTCAGGACACAAGTGATATAAAAAAAATGCATAATTCAATTTATTGATGAAAGGAAAATTGTCTGTGACAATAGTGTCGACAGACTGCCAGAAGATAGGGAATTAAAATGACATCATCACATGAGACAAACTAGATAATCAAAAACTTGCCCCTTGTGTACTTTTGCTCCCTTTGGACTCCTTACGAGAACTCTAGGATCCATAACTTGACAGATTCTTTTGCCTGACCTCGGCTCCTACAACATATTAACCATTTCTTTCCCCGTGATTGGGTAGGGGATCACTCAAGATTCCTGGCTGCTTATCATCAAAGACCAACCAACCGGCATCCCTCAATGACTGTACCTTGTGCTTAAATGTCCAACATCGGTCAACGGTGTGACCTGGAGAATTGGAGTGATACGCGCACTTAGCATCTGGGTCATACCATTGTGGTAGGGGGTGTCGTACGGCTACTCCAGGGATTGTTGAAATGAGCCTTCTTTCGAGCAATTGGGGGAGCAATTCCGAATAGGACATGGGAATTGGCTGCACCCTATTAGGACCATATCTCTGTGTTTGAACATTTTTCTGTGTGAGCATAGGCCCATAGGGAGCAAATTGAGACCCTGTGCCTGTATGCGCTATCTGGTTAACAATATTTCTTCTAAACCCTTGGTTATGACCTCTTTGGTATTGTCGCCCTTGAATCATATGAGTTTCATCATCCTTCTTCCTATTTGCCCATTTCTTGTCTGAACCAGTTTCTTCACCACTACTTCTGGCTTTTCCTACTTTGATGGCTGTTTCGATTCTCTCTCCGGTGGAAACAATGTCCGTGAAGTCATGAGGGGTTGCCCCTAAGAGATGCCCAAAGTAGGGATCTTTCAATGTATTCACGAATAGAGAGATAGCCTCCCTATCTTCCACTGGAGGGCTCACTTGGATGGACATGTCCCTCCATCTGTATGCATATTCTCTGAATGTTTCATTAGGTTTCATTTGCATGCTCTGTAGGGTTATACGATCAGGTGCCATCTCTATCACATGACGGTACTGAGCTATAAATGAATTTGCCAGATCTTTCCAAGTACGGATTCGAGCTCGATCCTGCTGAATGTACCATCTGATAGCTGCTCCAGTCAAACTATCTTGAAAGCAATGCATCATCAACCTTTCATCATCAGTATGTGCAGCCATTTTTTGGCAATACAGGCGCAGGTGGGTCCGAGGACAGTGGGTCCCATCAAATTTTTTAAAATCCGGCAACTTGAATTTTGGCGGCAGAGTGATCTTTGGTACTAGGCAAAGGTCATTAGGGTCAACGGAGTCAAATGTATTATACCTTTCAATTGCTTTCAAGCGTTCCTCCAATACATCACAACGACGCTCAGACTCAGATCTATTTATCCCCATATCAGGAGTTGCTAAGGGGGATGCCCCTGTCACTGGAGACCCTTGTGCTGGCACAGTTGGGATAAATGGAGGCATATCTGGCATTGGATCCCCTATGACGCCCGGTGGTGGAGCTGATGTTTGTCCATGATTTTGGGTGAACCCTGGAGGATGAGTAGGGTCTATATCTATTTCAGAATCATTTTGTACTGCTTTTCCTTTGTTCATCAACAATTCCATAATTTTACTCATTTTTTCAATCAATTCTTCTTGTCCTTGTTCTATGCCCAGGACTCTACCTTCCAATTGTTCACTCATTTCTTTTGCCCTTCTCCTGGTATTGTATTGATGCGTGACAGTCTCAATGTTGCTTGCTCAGACAAATTCTGTGGCTAGGCACTACAAACCAAAACTTTCCCTTTTTAGAATCATGAATGCATGATTATGTAAGGCATGAATGTGTGAGTATCTAATGCATGACCATGAGATGTAATAAATGTCGGTGTATGGATGTACCTAGTGCATTACACATACAAATAGAGATATGACCATGCATGTGACCTATCGTGCATGATTATGTGTGAAATTATGCATGAATGCATGGATGCAATGAACGTTTGTGCATGGATGTACCTAGTACAATTACACATACAAATAGGGATATGACCATGCATGTGACCTATCGTGCATGATTATGTGTGAAATTATGCATGAATGCATGGATGCAATGAATGTTTGTGCATGGATGTGCCTAGTACAATTACACATACAAATAGAGATATGACCATGCATGTGACCTATCGTGCATGATTATGTGTGAAATTATGCATGAATGCATGGATGCAATGAACGTTTGTGCATGGATGTACCTAGTACAATTACACATACAAATAGGGATATGACCATGCATGTGACCTATCGTGCATGATTATGTGTGAAATTATGCATGAATGCATGGATGCAATGAATGTTTGTGCATGGATGTGCCTAGTACAATTACACATACAAATAGGGATATGACCATGCATGTAACCTATCATGCATGATTATGTATGAAATTATACATGAATGCAGGGATGTAATGTAACCTAACTAACTACTTTGTCAGCATTCTAGGAAAAATCCCGCTAATGAGAAATTTTAGGATAATCATTGATGGGCCACAATTTCAATTTAATTCTTCCCTCAATCATTCTTTTCCTTGATGACGGTCCATGTACCTCAGATTCTATGAGGATCAAATTATGGTCTGAGGTTGGGGTTGACCCAGGTTGGTCAACCCACTGGATTTGTTCAATACGGGCTTTTGGACTTTAATGTGCACTTGGGCCTCAAGTATTTTAAAATATGGGCTTCAATGTATTTTATGATGAGATCAAGCCCTATTTTTTAAAAGGATTTGGGCTTGGATTGTTTAGAAAATATTGGCCCGGATTTTTAGGGTAATAGGGCCAAAGACCTTTTTTGAAAATTGGGTTTGACCCCTTTTGGAAAATTAGGTCTGGGCCGAAGTTTTACTTAGGAAAGGGTTGGGCCTATACTTGTTATTTCTCAAAAAATCGGGCCCGAGTTATTTGAAAAAGGTTAGGCCGACCCATATTTTAAAATAGTGGGGCCAAGTGCTTCATTTTGAAAGGATGGGCCTTTGTCTCATTACTGGGCTTTTTCTGAATACTAGCTAAGTAGTATGTATGTCTAAATGTATGTCAAATGTATGATATAATACAAAGTATTCCGCAACATATGTACAACACACTATTTATGGAGAAGGATGTGGCTCCTGTCCCAACCTAGGGTAGGCACGTATATATAGGGTTCTTCATGGCTCTATCCTAGTTAGGGAAGACTATAGACAGGTATGTGGGGGTAGGCTCTAATCCCTATTGACAAAAAGGTCCCCAATTTGAAATTTCATCCTCCCCCATAGGGGTCCGGACAAAACTCGCGTTGAGCGGGGTGGTTCGCGGGTCCCATCAAGCTTAAGCTACGAAGGGACAAACGCTATTGCACCCCTATCTAGTCCTAGTAAGGAAAGCTCGGGTATAGAGCGTGAAAGTGTGTGAATTTAAATTTAACCTAATCTCACTATCCCCACATTTATTCACATGTTATAAACAATATGGAAACAATATATCTACCATTAATATATATATATATATATATATATATATTCAAAAGATAAGGAAACACAATATATGCAATTAATATGTTTATTCACAAAAAATTTGGAAACAAAAGAATAAGGAAACAAAATATTTACGATTTAATATACAAAATATCTATAATTAATATGCTTATTCACAATATCTACAATTAATATGCTCTATTCAGAATATTTAGAAACAAAATATCTACAATTAATATTCACACAATTAGGAAACAAAATATTTTTAATTAAGTAAGGTTATTTGTAAATTATGGAAGCAAAATATTTACAATTAAGTAAAGTTATTTACAAATTACAATATTTACAAAATAAGGAGTAATTAAAAGTTTTATTAAATTTGTACTTGGGATAATTTTCAATTAATTAATGGCTCGACTCTCATGGTCCCCAGCGGAGTCGCCAAGCTGTCGCGACGTCCCGGGAGCGCGTGTGCCCCGGACGGAGAAATTAAAAATCATTTTAATATTTTCAGGAAAAATATGGTGTAGGAGTCGCCACTAACCTTTAGTGCGGTTAGAACACATGATTACTACCCCGTTAGGGGTAGAATCGGTCTACATTACCAGAGTTGGGGTCGGGAGTTCGGTTACGCGAGGGGAAGGTACGAGCACCCCCTACGCGCCCGTTCTTACGAACGGTACCTAATTAATTTAAAATTATCCCTAAGTTAATCTAATAATCCTTTGAATTACTCCTTTTTATAAGTTTATAAATACATGGAGAAAATAAATAAATAAATAAATATATATATATATATACATATATTCCCTCAGAGCTTAGGGTACGTAATGCCCGAAGGCTCATACCCCTTGCAATTAAATCATAGGGATTTAAAAATCAAGAAAATATTTTATCAAAATATATACCATAGTACGTATAAGATTGAATAAAGAAAATACTAAAAATAGTGATAATATTATTAATAATGATAAGAATGATAACGTTAATAAATAATACTAATACTAATAACAATACTAATATTAATAGTAGTAATAGATATGATAATAATAATAATAATGATAATAAATGACAATAATGGTAACAATAATGATATTAACAGTAACAATACTAAACATCATTAACTAACAATATACATATTTTAATAATATGATATTTATCCTAATATTAACACGCGGTCAAAGATATGCACAAGACATATATATGCTAACAATTAATTAAGGAAAACAATTTGAATTTAAAATATGTAAACTACTAAAACGGGCAAGAAAATAATTGAATTTATGGAAACAAGTTAATTCTAAAATTAATAATTACCTATTTAATTATGGCAACCAAAATTAACACGCAACCTTAACTATACAAAAATTAAATACAAAGAGAGTACAATAATGACAAAAAAAAACCCTAAGTACATAATTTATGTGGAAGCAATTTCAACCCTAAAAGTACATCAAGATACAATAAATCAAAATACGAGAATACAATATTAAGAATATATAGTAGTAAGGCAGCAATTTTAAATGTACCCTAATATACAATAAGAAGAATAGGTAAAAATAACGTAAATATGCACCTAAACATATGAGGTGATCACAATAATAAGATGTAAACTATACAATTAAATGATAATATAAATATGCCAATAAAATAAAGGCAATGACAATAATACATATGCGAATTAAATATACAATTAAGATATGCAATCAATAGTAACATAAATATAAATATATAAGGTAATAACAATAATCACAATATATGAAAAAAATATATGTATATATATATATAATAAAATAAATATGCAATCATAATAATATGAAAAATAAATATGCAACAAGATAAGCACACAATACAATAATATGATAAATATGCAAAATAAATATACAATAAAATAAACATGCATCGCAACAACATAACTATGCAAAATAAATACACAATAAAACAAGCATGACAATATTAACATGGCAACGATATTAAAGTATACAACAATAACAATAGATACCATTATTAATAGAATTTAAATATGAACAAAAATCCTGCAATAAGAAGAATAAGGTTAATTAGTATTTTCCATGCATAAACAAGAATAATTAAATTTTTAAATGTGAACAAAAATCCTGCCATAAGAAGAATAAAATCGAATAGTATTTACCATATAAAAATTAAAACAATATTACTATATTAATTATCTAACAAGTATAGTTTTAACAAATAAAACAACATAAACACATAATAAGAAAACTTAAATAAATAAAAGTCTACACAGCATGTAAAAATAAAATAAAATAAAATAAAATAAAATACAATAAAAAAAATAAGAAAAAAAAAACTAAAAGACTTAAACTTTATGTCATAAATTGCAAAACCGAATCCATATATATATATATATATATATATTCACGAGTGTGTGTGTGTATATGGTCAGCATGCAGAGGGCAGGGAGACTCACTGTGGGTTCTTGGCCGGAGAGACTGGTTCTGGAGCAGAGGTGCACGGCCGGAATCTGAAGGACGGCAAGGTGGCTGGAGATGAGGCCTTCCGGGTATACTGCTGTCTGGTGAGGGTGGCTGGTTGCAGACGGTGGTGCTGCTGTTGTGGTGGAGATCAGAGAAACTCACAGCAAGCTTACCGTGGGCTGACGGAGAGGAGGCTAGTGGCCGGAGGTGTGGTTGTCGGCTGCTGGTGCAGAAGGTGGCCGGAGTTCCTGGAGGCCGAGACCACCGTTCGCGGCTGGAGCTGGGGCGTAGAGAAACAACAGGGGGCTGCTGCTGCAGGGATCTCAGGCCCGTGGTGTGAAGAGTGGGATATGATGGGGAGAGGATGAGAGGGGGCCGAGGGAGTTGCTGGTGGCTGTTGGTGGAGGATGGTGTGGCAGCAAGGAGGCTTGATGGTGGCTGCTAGTGTGGCTGAGAGTAGAGAAAAAAATAGAAGAAAGGCCGGAAGCAGGAGAAGAATCAGAAGCAGAAGAGAAGAAGCCCAAAAAAAATTTCTTTTTTCTTTGCTTTTGGTTCCCGGTTGTGCGCCCCTGTGGCCGCCCCACTTGCTCCGGCTCTTCTCCTCTTTTTATAAGCCTAAAACCCTAAACTTTTCTTTTATTTTCTCTTTCTTTTTATACTTTTATGGAAATAACCAATATAGTAATAATAATGATACTAATATTGTCAATACTAATGATAATAATATATTAATAATAATGGTAACGTAATAATAATATTAATAAGAATAATAATAATAAATAATTGATAATAATAGTAATAACAAAGTAAATATAGTAATAGTATTAATAATAGATATGATGATGATGATAATAATAATAATAATAATACTAAATAAAGTAATATTAATAATAATGAATATAGAAATAATAATCGTAAATGATAGTAATAATAATAAGTGTAATAAAAATAAAAATAAAAGTAATAGCCAACTAAAAATAATAATAATAATAATAATAATAATAATAATAAATAAAATAATAATAATAATAATGAGACTAATGAAAATTAATAATAGTAATAATAATAATAATAAGAATAATAAAAATACTAATAATAATAATAATAATAATGAAAATAATAAATAATAATAATAATAAAAATAGAAGTAAAAATAAGTAAAAATAATAATACTAATGAATAATAATAATAATAATAATAAATAAAATAATAATAATAATAATAATAATAATAAGATTAGTGAAAATTATTAATAATAATAATAATAATAAGAATAAATAAAATAATAAAAATACTAAAATAATAATAATAATAATAATAATAATGATAAATATATTGGGCCTGGGTAAAAATGGGGTGTCTACACCTGCGTCCATTAATTGATGAGTTGATAGAACTATGAGAAAAAGGAGTGGAGAAATTTGATGTGGAAAGCGTGACAACCTTTCGGATGTATGCTACAATGTTGTGGACAATTAATGATTTCCCCGCTTACGGCAACCTATCGAGTTGGAGCATAAAAGGTTACTTAGCATACTTAGTCTATAATAAGGATGTTGGGTCATTATCCTTGAAGCATAGACGCAAGTTATGCTTTATGTGTCATCGTTGTTTTCTACAATCTGGACATCCTTGGAGGACTCCTAGTGTCAAAAGCTTTAATGAAAAACCTAAACGAAGGTTGTAGCCAAAATGACTAAGTGGGGAAGAGATATTAAACCAGTTCAGGTTGATTAGAGATGTGAAATTTGGGAAACCACCAATTAGTAGAAAAAGAAAATGTGCTGAGTGGGAGTTGAATTGGACAAAGAGAAGTATCTTCTTTGAGTTTCCACACTGGAAATATCTTCCACTATGCCACAACTTGAATGTCATGCACATTGAAAAGAACATTTGTGAGAATGTCATTTATACATTGCTGGATATAAATAGGAAGACAAAAGACACTGCAAATGCTCATCGGGATATGGAAGATATGGGAATACGACCTAAGTTGCACCTATTTCGTCATGGGGACAAACTTCTCATGTCATCAGCTTGTTACACATTTTCAAAGGATGAGAAGAATAAATTCTTCGAATAATTGAAATCAGTGAAGTTCCCTGATGGATATGCATTGAACATAACTCGATGCATAAACACGAAGGAAAGGAAGATGTTAGGAATGAAAATTCATGACCGTCACGTCCTTCTACGATGGGTTCTATCCATTTTCCTTCGTGGACACTTGACCAAAGATGTTTGTTCGGTGCTGATTCAGCTGGGGATCTTTTTTCGACAGTTGTGCTCCAAAAAATTGAGCGTAAACGTACTTGAACAATTAGAGGATGACATCGTGATCATACTATGCAAGTTGGAGAAAATATTTTAGCCAACATTCTTCGATGTAATGGTCCACCTAGCCGTCCATTTACCAAGGGAGGCCATAATTGGAGGACCGGTCCAATATCGTTGGATGTATCTTATTGAAAGGTAAATTTTAAAGTCCTTCTATAATGGTCACATGATTTCCTCTTTTTTTTTTTCCTTTTTGTGTCTACAGGTCAATAATGCTACGTAAAATATACAGGTTCTTGTCCACTTTGAAGTGGTATGTGCGCAATAAGGCACGACCGGAAGGTTCAATCATTAAGGCATACATTGACAGTGAATGTCTTGCATTTTGCTCAATGTATCTACATAACATTGGCACAAGGTTCACTCGCGAGGAGCGAAATGCAGACGTTCATGCTATTAATGCTGAAGATGAAGAACCGAGGAGCTTTATATTTTGAGAAAATATTCAGCCGTTCAGTGCGCAGGTTTATGATTTCATGGATATGCTCGACCTACAAAAGACCTATTTTTACATCCTCAATAATTGTGATGAAATTGTTCCATATATCAAGTACGTGGTTCGAAACTCCTTACTTTGTAATGTATTTACATATGCATATTTATATACTTACTTGACATTAACATGTACTATTGTTGCATATGGCAAACATAAAACTAAACTTTCAGCCCTTTTGAGCCTGAAAAATTCAATTATTGTTAACCCATCAAAGGATCACACCCCACATTGGGGCGGTTTTAAAAGGAGCAGTCCCAAATGGGTCCAAATAAAATGTTAAAAGTCCTTCATAAAAGAATAAGCAAAAAGGTGCAATAAAAGAAGCAGATGCAAAAAAAAAAGAGAAAAAGAAGGAAAGAGAAGGAAAGACATAAGGGACATATTTCATATGTGATCTTTGACCAATTTATCCTTGATAAAATCGAAAATTTTGAGCCTGATTTAACCCTTTTCTTCTTTAACCCATACCCCTAGCCTATGCTACGGTCCAAATGAAAGTCCTGACCAGATTGGTATACATTGTTGTCTCAAATAATTTGTCAAACTCAATGTTGAGTCTGAACTACGTAATGACCTGATCCTGAAAAGGTACGTAGGCAGCTTGTTCAAATGACAAGTTCGGTCAATACCTTGCAAAGCGCCTCAACTCAAAATGGGGCAAAAAATATTATTATGGGAGGGGATTTTTGAACCTTAGTTTCCCTTTTCTTTTGAAAACCTATATCCCTTAGCCTACATTTCGTCCCGTGTCTTAAAGACCATCTTAAGATCAAAACATGGACTGAATTGGACTAAAGTAGAGGCAACAGTTAGACGAGGATTCCAAGGGGTTCACAACAAAATAAGACAAAAGGAGTGAGGAATGCTTCCTTCAATTGGGGCCATCAATGAAAGAGGGGAAGATCAGCTAAGTAAGGATTAAGCTTGACAACTTAACATCCACGTACTTTGACTCTTGGATTCCAATATAAAGTTTTCCCCTTGAACTGGCATTTAAGCTTGGTAAATCATTTATCTTGCACATATGATCTCTTGATTTAGCAAAAGGATGTCACAAATGCATGGTCATTCATTATAAAAAATAAAAAATAAAAAAATAAAAAAACCTTTTTTTTAACTCTTAAGAATAGGGTAATCAAAACGGTTCAAGAATCGCCAGTATGCTTCCTGTTGAAAAAGTACAGGCAAAATCAACAAATATAACTGAGGCAGATCCCATGTTCAGGTGCTTTCATGTTAGAATGAAGATTGAAAATATGGCCAAGGTCAATGATAGATAAATGGGGCAGATTCCATGTCAAGTTCCAATGGAGTTGATTTAGATGCCGACACATTTTAACTGGGGTAGATGTTATGTTAAGCCAAGTCAAATGCCTTCATATCTGATTGGAATATGAAAACATGGCTAAGATTAGTTATAGATCCATTTCTACCAAGGCAGAATTCGCGATGGAGTTTCATTTGAGCAAAGTCGAACACCTCTATTAAGAAAATTGGGCCAAGACCAGTTATAGATCCATTCAATTGGGGTAGGTTTCGGGTTGAGTTTTAGGGGAATGGATTCATGGACAACATAGGCAAGATCAGAGTTGAGTTATTGATTACAGGCACAAATAAAGTTCATACATCATTATGTCTTTCATGCATTGCACAAAAAATAATTAAAATAATAATAAAAGGGGCATACGTGTCATATCATGCAACATGCATACATATCCCCATGTTTTGGTATCACATCAAACAACATGCACCCGTGCACTCTAGCATCACCGATAGCAACATTCATGCATCATATAACATCATTAAGCAATACTCATTTTTTCGTACATTTCTTTTCATCATTGTCCAAGAAACCTTTATTTCACTAATGCTTGCATATTGGACAATTGGCTCGGGTTCCTACACCCGGTGCAAGTCACCCTCTATGAACTATAGCTCGGGTACCCTCCTTGAATTATAGCTTGGGTTCCTACACCCAATGCAAGTCACCCTCCATTAACCATAGCTCGGGTTACTACACCTGATGCAAGTCATCCTCTGTGAACCATAGCTTAGGTTCCTACACCCGATACAAGTCATCCTCCGTGAACTATAGCTCAGGTTCCTACACCCGGTGCAAGTCACCCTCCTTGAACTATAGCTTGAGTTTCTACACCTGGTGCAAGTCACCCTCCATGAACTATAACTCGGGTTCCTACACTTGGTGCAAGTCACCCTCCATGGACAATAACTTGGGTCCCTACACCCGGTGCAAGTCACCTTTGGTGAACTATAGTTCGGGTTCCTACACCCGGTGCAAGTCACCCTCCGTGAACTATAGCTCGGGTTCCTACACCAAGTGCAAGTCACCTTCCATGAACTATAGCTCGGGTTCCTACACCCAATGCAAGTCACCTTCCGTGAACTACAACTTGAGTTCCTACACTCGGTGCAAGTCACCCTCCATAAACTATAACTCGGATTCCTACACTCGGTGCTTGTTACCCTTCGTGAACTATAGCTTGGGTTCCTACACCCAGTGCAAGTCACCTTCCTTGAACTATAGTTTGGGTTCCTACATCCGGTGCAAGTCATTTTCACGGATCATTCTTGTCTTTTTGTTACATTTGGCCCAGTCCAAAATTCGCATTTTTTTATCTTTACAGGCTTGTTGCTGCAAAAATGTAGGAGAATTCCTACCATTGAAGCAACAAACCTTACAAAGAGGGGTAGTTGTAGACACCTCATTTTTACTCAGGCCCAATATTATTATTATTATTATTATTATTATTATTATTATTATTATTATTATTATTATGCCTATCATTCTTATTGGTATTATTAATATTATCATTATTTTTAAATATTATTATTGTTACTTTAATATTATTATTATTATTATTATTATTATTATTATTATTATTATTTCTGTTATTATTATTATTATTATTATTATTATTATTATTACCTTTCTATTATTATTATTATTATTAGGGTTTGGGGAGAAGAGTTAATAAAAGGGGTCTTGGGGCACCATAACACACACACAGCCGGGGGCGGAGGCGACTTTAAAAATCCCATCTTTCTGATTCTCCCTCTCGGCTCTCTTTCGCTCTTTCACACATTCAACCGCACCCTAGCCTTCCTCTCCGAGCTTTCTTCTCTCCCTCTCCCATTTACGCACATTAACCCAACCTCACTATCTCTCCATTCTCTTCCTCAACCTCACCATCTCTCCATCCTCTCCCTCAACCTCACCATCTGCCTCACTCACAGCAGCCCCACGATCCTTGTACAGCTTCACCCGCAACCCAGACAGCCCAGTTTCATGCTACCTCTCTCCCATAATCACCGCTCGGCCATCCACAACAAACTTCCACCCTTCTCTTCCACAGCCGGGGCCAGCCACCACTCCACTGAGCCCAGCAACCACGACCAGCCACCACTCAGCCGAGCCCAACAAACACAACGCCGACATCACCCTCACGAAGCAGCTCTCCGCCAAGACAGCAACGCCAGAAGAATTCTCTCCACCGTCGCCGTTGTCCATCCTCCTCGCCGTCACCGTCGCCACCCCGCCGTTCATCGCTGTGCCCATCTCCCTTTCCGTCTCTGTCTTAGTCGTCGGAGCTTCGGCGACCCAACTCTATCAACACACGGTGAGTTCCCTGGTAAACTCCTCTTGTATGCGAACACACACACACGTGCACGTGTATTTCTTTTCTGCTTCTTGTCTTGTTTTGATTGGTTTCTTAAGACCTCATTGTATGTTGGTGTATATTAATATATTATTTATTGTGGTATTTAGTTAATATTCATATCTAGACTTTTATCGTATATATATTAAAATTTTAACATTGTTATTATAGGTTGCATTTTATCGTTGTGATGGTTGTTTAGATTTTTTGTAGTATACTAATTGGTGTGTTTTCGTTATTGTAGGATTTTTATTTATTTATTGCCGAGGTAAGAATTATATTGTTTAATATTTAAATATGATAATGTGTATTATTGTATTTTTGTGTACTTGTAGGGTTTTCATCGTTGATGTATGTCCAGCTTTAATTACTTAGGGTTTTCTTTATTGTATGTGTTATGTTTAATGTATGAATACTCATATTAGCATATTAGGATATTTAGTATTAGTATTCTAGTATTTTATCATGTTAACATATAAATGTATCAATCATTATGACAAGTTTAGCATCTTGGTATATATTTAGTATTTTTCTATTATATTTAGTATGATAGTATATAGAATATTATGGTATAATTATTATGCTTGTATTTAGTTTTACTTATTAAGGCATTTTTTTATATGGTATTACTTTTTATAGTATCTTTAGTATTTTAATATATATTATGTTATGGTATTTTATTACTTATTTTGACATTTGTAATATTTTAGTAAATATGTGTTATTATTATTATTATTATTATTATTATTATTATTATTATTATTATTATATGTATTGCGGTAGTTTAATATCTTAACTTATTATCCTATTAAAATATATTAAAACCTCTCGTACTAGTATTTTCCTATAAAAAATTTTATACAATTTCAAAATTTGGGAGTGTATTTTCTAAATATTTTCTTGATTTTTATCCCTATGGTTGCAATAAAAAGGGTACAAGCTTTTTAAACTTCACATACCTTGGTTCTGAGGGTATATCTATATATTACGTGTATTTTTGTATAATTTATTTATTTATTTTGCATGTATATTTGTAAATTCACAAAATAAGTAACCTAAAAGGTTTTTTAAATTTACTTAAAGATAATTTCATAATTAATTAGGTACCGTTCGTAAGAACGGACGCGTAGGGGGTGCTCATTCCGTCCCCTCGCGTAACCGAACTCCCGATCCCAGTTTTGGTAACGCAGACCAATTCTACCCTTAATTGGGTAGCAATTGAGTGTTTTAACCACACTAAAAGGTTAGTGACGACTCCATTCCTATTTTTCCCAAAAATTTAAACCATAATTTTTATTTTGCCAACCCTAGGGCACATGCGCACGTGGGACGTCGCGACAATACCAATTGTTGATTTTATGATACCAATTTAAAATTTAATTCTTGATATCAATTTAAAATTTTATTAATTCATGATACCAATTGATTAATAGGAAAACGATCATAATATAAGCAATAAGTCATAACACTCTCCCTGAATTCAATACATTTAGTTTTGTTACCAATTATGCTTTTATGATCCCATGTTTCAAAATATTGATTCACATCATGTATCAAATATCAATATCATGCCAATATCATCAATATCATACAATGCTCATAGATATAATCATACTTGTCATGCTAAAAAACAAATTGAACTTTTAGATTGTGATACCAAGTGAGCTTTTAAATTTTGATATCAATTAAAATATTCATGGATACCAAAGTACTTTATAGATATCAAAGTCATTATCACATCATGCATAACTCATGGATACCAATATAACTATTATATCTTTCATAACTCATTGATATCAATATAAAGAGCAGTAAGTTTATCCATGTGATTCATTAATAGCATAAATGGTTAAGAATTAATCTCATATCAAAATTCATGCTTATGCTCAATAATCTCAAGCTCAAATTTTCAAAATAGTGAGCCATAAATTATCAATATAAATCAAGTCAAGTCAAGTCATACACATATAGCATATAACATATCAGCATATCACATAAGCAGGGAGTATATCATTATCATTTGCTTTGTACTATATTTTTGCTCAAGTTGTTTCTTATTCTCAAATATCTTTTCTTAAAAAAAACTTATACAGTAAGCTTAGATTTTCTTTTGATTTTAAAACTTTCTTATTTAAGCTTGTATGACTCATCATTTGATTTTAACCAACAATGTTATTTGTGTTTTTATGTGTTTCAATGAATACTTTGAGATTTTCAAGGCTTTTTATCTAGGTACCCATATCTTTTTGGGTTCGATAGGTTTCATAAGTGATGTTTCTTTTATTTTCCATTTGTTTAGTCATCACACCTTTTCTGTTAAATGGACATTTAAACTTTATATATTCTTTTTTCTTACATTGATAGCATATGATGTTAGTGTAGGCAATAGAAAATGTGCTAGCATAATCTTTGGATGCTTTTGAAAAATATCCCATGTAAAGACTCTTTTTCCTTGTATTTTCAATTCCATTATAACCAATGTCTTCTTTGTTCATCAAGACATTCTTTGTGAGCATATCATTTTGTCAAAAATTTCCTTTCCTTTTGTGAAGTTGTAAATGATCTTTTCTTTATCTTTAATTTGATTTTTGAGATCATTTATCTCAATATCTTTCTTGAGATTTCTCTAATTCTTGAGACATTTTTCTAATCTTATCCTTTAATTCATAAATATAGATGTCTTTCTCATATTCCATAAAGGATAGAGATTGAAGGTCTTTTATTTCATTCATCATCTTTTCATTCTTGCTTTCTAATTTCTTGATTTTCAATTCTCTTTCATTTTCAGTAAGATTTTTAGATTCTAACTTCTTTGTCATAGCTTCATTCTTACTTTCTATTTTTTTGATTCTTGAATCCTTTTCTCTTTCAGCAATTTTAACGGATTCTAACTCATTCATTATACCTTCATTCTTATTCTTCAATGAAGTATATCGTTTAGTCACATTAATTAACATCTTATGCACTTTGAATAAATCATTTTAAAGTTCTTTATAAGATGACATGCTCTCATTATTGGATTCATCACTACTATAACCATTAACCAATTTGGTTGAGGAGCTTTCCTTATCGTCCCAAGCCATGAGGCAAGTATAATTAACCTCTTGGTCACTTGATTCATATCCTGAACTACTTGTGCTCAAATTATCTCAAGTAGTGGCTTTCATGACCATTTTGTTTTTCTTCTTAGACTCTTTCTTAAGTAGTGGACATTCCGATTTTATATGTCTAACTTTGTTGCAATTATAACATGTGGGAGTTTTATTTTTAGATTTCTTTTTGCTAATTTCTTCTTCTTCTTCTTCTTCTTCTTCTTCTTCATCTGATTCAGATTTGGATTTTCTTTTGAATTTATTTTTCCTTCTTAGTATTCTTGCTAACTTTTTGGATATGTAGGCTAATTCATCTTCATCCATTTCTTCTTCATTACTAGAGTTTTCTTTTGAGGCTTTGAAGATTATAGATTTTTGTGTTTTGGATTTTCCACTCCTTTCATTCATTGACATTTCATATGTGAGTAAAGAACCTATAAGTTTATCTAAGGAGGTATTTTTCAAATTTCTTCGGTTATTGCAGTGGCTTTAGATTCCCATATAGGTGGAAGACCATTGAGAATTTTTCTAATCATTTCATAGGTAGTGTAGGTTTTTCCTAAGGCATTTAGGAAATTTATTATGTGAGTGAACCTAGTGTACATACTAGTTATGGATTCATTTGGGTTCATCTTAAAAGCTTCATATTTGTTAGTAAGCATATCAATCCTATTATCCCTAACATCTATAGTGCCTTCGTAGGTTATTTCTAGTTTGTTCCATATTTCCTTGGCTAATTTGCAAGTCATTACTCTATTAAATTAATTCATATCTAGGACACAATATAAAACATTCATAACACTAGAATTAACTTACAACATTTTGTGATCTAAGTCAGTCATATCTCTTTTCTCCTTAGGAATTTGTTATCCATCCACTATTTTGATAGGAATTAGATCTCCATCCGTAACAACTTCCTAAGCTTTTCAATTCATAGTTTGAAGATATATTCTCATACGTTGTTTCCAAAAAGTATAGTTCAAACCATAAAAGATGGGTGGCCGGGTTGAGGATTGACCCTCTTCGAAGGGAGCTACTCCTAGGTGTGCTATATAGATTTTTTATAACTACTTGTTAGGATTTGTTATAATCTCGCTCTAATACCAATTGAAAACTAAGGTGTAGTTCCAAGAGGGGAGGGGGGCGAATTGGGTTTAAAAATTTTCTTTTCAATATTTTTAGGAATTCTTAACTTTTTGTTGATTTTTCAAACTTTTAGAAAAAGCTTATTTTTTTTTATTCAATCTACAACCACACAATCATTCAATCATCCAAATAATCAATCAACCAAACCAATCAACCACAATTTGAAAGCAAACAACCAAACCAAGATTAGAATATACAACACTTTGGTAATGTAAGAACTTAAGATGGTTGTTTGTTTATGCCTTATAGATATGAATTTGAACTAAGCCCTGTAGTGAATGTGAAATCGTCCCTTCAATGCAAACGTCAACTTAATTTCTAAACAACTCAGAATTTAAATAAACTCTTTAGTTAATTTGTCTTTGGGTGCTAACCAAACAATGTACTTCCTTTTGAGGTTTCCGCAAAGTTTTGATCAACCATTATACTCCCTTTCGATTTTCGCAATCCCAAATCAAAATTAAACTTTAAGTTTATTTAACTTCAAAGTTACGCAGTTTGTATAATTAAGAAAATTAAATCATCCACACAATTTATATGTGCTGAAAATAAAGAGAGTAAGGGAAAGAGAGAGTGAGACTGAATTTTTACGAGGTTTAGCTTTTACCCAGCCTACATCCTCACCTTTGGCAAACCATGAAAGGATTCACTAAACCAGTTCCTTTACCGAACAGAATAACACCGTTACACACTCCTTCAATAGGTTAGAGCGCACCTATCCAAGTGATATCCCCTCACTCGGTCACTCCTTCAATTAGGCTAGAGGCTGCCTCTAAGCGATACCCCACGCTTAGCCAACGATCCAAACACCTTGGAACGTCCAAGAACTACAAGAAAACACAAGATACAAGCTGCATACAATAACACTCTCAAAACAGAGTAGATTAGTACAATATTCAGTACAAATATACTTCAATGTAATTTAATATAAAGAGATTGAACCTCAATTGAATTTAGATCACCGAATTTATCTTCTATGTTTTGAAAGATTCAGACTTTGAGAACTCAAATTCGGAGCTAGGATCAGCAGCAATTCAGTAGTGAAAGCAAGATTAGCACAAGAGAGATTTAGAGCTTTGAGAGTTCTTGATTATTGGAAAATTTCTTGGTGTTTAAAATCATTATAGTTGGGGCTAGTTATAGATGTTTAAAAGATAATTCCTTGTCCCCCAAGTTTGCTTGGAGTAAACATCAAGTTTCCAAAAAGAGTAGAGACCAAGAAAACCATTTAAAAAATTTTTCCATTGAGTTTTTTTTTTTTTTAAATCTTATTTGAGTGGCAGTCGCCTGCCATGATCTGACAGTTGCCTACTATAGTCTAAACTCAACACACAGAAGGCTGGCAGTTGCCTGCCAAGGCACAGGTAGGAGCCTGACTTGACCACTCAAGCGCCTGATAGGTCTCAGGTAGTCACCAGGGACCCTACTGCCTCCCAGTTTTAATTCTTTTAATTTGGCAGTCTACTGCATGTATTGGCAATCGCCTGCCTCTCAGAAAATTGTTTTTCACTTTGAAAACTTATTTCCTCACTTGAGACCTTTATCATTTTGATTTAGAAAACATATTTTAAGGTTTTTCAAAAACTTGTTTCTTAATTTCTTTTTATTTGTAAGAGTTTCAATTCAATTTATATTGAAATTTACTTGAAATACTTACATAGAGACATTCTTAAAAGTCTAAACTTTTGAACTTCATGTAAATTCTTGTTTTGAAATCTTTTCTTGATCATATATCATCTTTGAGCTTTCAATCAACTTTCATTCTTCAAACTTTTATAAAATATGTCCATCATGAGCTTTATTATCCCTTGAGTTTGACTTTGAAATACTTGAATTTTACTGGTTTCGTGAAACAGTTCAACTTGAAAATCATATCAAACTTATCTTGATTTGTTATCATCAAAATAAAAATTATAAGTTTTGTTAGGCCAACAAAAATCCTTTTATTTTACATAATATCAACAAAAAAAAATTCAAAACAAACCTATATAAATTCTTTTTTTTTTTTTTTTTTTTGTAGATGGTTCTACATTGATTTTAGGTGTATTATGACTTTCACTGTTCTAAAAGTTACTAGAGTATAAAAATTATTCAAATATCAAAATCGCATCTTATTAAACTTACGATTAGTTTTTTATTTCGGATTTCAAGTATTAGAATTTAAGATCTTCAATTTCTATTTTCGATTTTTTTAAACCAAAAGCCAACTGAAATATTAAAAAAAAAATGAGTTAATTATTTTGTAAAGTATTGCTTTATGTGTTATGCAAATGTTAAAAACTAGTCAAAATACTTTTGAACAAATTAAAAAATTAATTAAACCGTTCATGTAAACATATTTTAAAATGATTAAAAAAGTCAATAAACCAGCTCAAAATTGATAAAACAAAAGCTAAACCATCCAGATTTCAGTTCAGAATATTTAATTAAAATCAGTTTCGATTTGATTTTGATTCTTCCTTCAATTGGTTCAGTTTGAGTTTTAATTTGGTCCAAAAATAACTCGAACCAAAACATTTCAACCCTACTAAAAATTGATTATTTATTTTTTTTTTTGAGTTTTAAATGTGGGGTAACTCAAAAATCTAATTTCGGGGGTTTGATACCGCACCAGAGGGTCCAAAACGCTCGATCGGCGTCATAAAAAAAAAACAAAAAAAAGTGCTATGATTTCTAAAACTGTGAGTAGGTCCCGGTGCATTTGGATTCCTAGTGAGTTGGCCACGTCACTCGGCGTCGTCACATGGGGGGAGCCATGGAAAAGTGCATGTGACCAAAGGTCGGTGGATATAATTTGTGACCAAAGGTCGGTGGATATAATTCAACAAGGCACTTATGGGGCTATAATCATTTTTATTATATACTTTTTATTACGAAACTAAAGTATAATAATTTTTATGATTCGTAAAATTATAAAATAATTTCCAATGACTAGTTGTTCATTCACACGTGTCGTGCATGTGTATGTAGAGGACAGTTATATGAATGCAGTTGGTGTCCTCTTAAGGTCATGTTTGAAATTGAAAAGATAAAATTAGAAAAAAAAAATATTTTGAAGAAATCTATTTATATACGTTTGTTTATCAAAAAAGTGAAAAAGAAAATGAGCATGTAGCAAATTAATTAACAAAATTTTATTTTATACATCGTTAATATTTAATTTTATTTAATTTTAAATCATATTAGAATAAATTCATATTTCTAATAGTATATAATATTGAGATAATAATAATAATAATAATAATAATAATAAAATGTTTGCTTCTTGTTTTTCTTTTTTTATTTTCTTAAAAAAATCTTTTGATATAGATCATGAGTGTAGACACCTCATTTTGTCCAGGACGTACATAACACAACTTGGGCAAAATTCATTAATTCAATACATGAAAAAAAAAATGAATACATTAAAGAAGAAAAATAGGAAAGGAAAAATGCAGCAGAAAATCTAGTGGATCGGCAACTTCAAAGCTACAAGCATAAAAGGAAAATGAAATTAGACATGGGATTACACAATTAAAATGTGGGTAAAATGTGAGTTTAACGTAAGTATAATTTAAGCTATCAATTTAAATGAGTTTGATCAGTTAAATGCAACGAGAATTGATTGAATCGGATCCCTAAAGCCTATAAATAGTGAGTTTCAGAAAGGTAGAATGACATACACAAAGGCTGACACGCATGAGGACAAATACGAAGACTAAAATACAGAGGTAGGAAAAAAGGGAGGTTCATCACTAAGAATTTTGAAGAAAAGAATTGTGAAAGAGAGGTTGAGCGGCTGAGATTGAAGAAATTAAGGAGGATTGAGGACTGACGAGCTCGAATTGCAGCTGAGGCTTAGAGCTGAAGGGCTTGGGTAAAGTAGGAAGTAGGATAGCATTCTAAAATTAGAGGTTGATTCCTTAAAATTTTGTGTTATTCAATTCAATTTTAGGCATACTTTAAAATTGAATTTGAGCTTAAATTTGAACAAATTTTGAACAAAAAATAATTTGGGAAAACATTAAACAAAATTCGGGTATTTGCCTCGAATTTGGAATACCCAGATATGAATACCCATACCTAAACACCTTTAGATCCAACCTGAACACTAGGGTTAGATTCACCCGAGTCGAATCAGTTGACCCGTTTACCCAAGACATAGGTCAACCTTGACTTGGGTCCATTGGCTCAAAACTCAAAACCCTAAACCCAATTAGCTTGCAACCCAATTTTAAATCTAGACACAAATAAGCTTGGTCCAACCTAAACTTAGCTTATCCAAGTCCATCAACCTAAATCAAGCCCAACCAATATTAACCTGAGCCTAATCTAACTCGAACTCCAACCTAACTTGGGTTAATCCTTGATCAACCAACCTTGTTTGGATCCTAGAAAAATGCAAGAAAACAACCAGAAAATTCACAATAAAAAAAGGGAATTGGTATACTTATCTCTATAGGTATGTTGTTTGGATATGTGGGTAGAGAGGTTAAAACTCTATGCTTTTGTTTTTGAATTGAGACTTGCAAATAAAAATCGGGGAAAAGAGTTAGAAACATTAAGAGAGAGAGAGAGAGAGAGAGAGAGAGGGAGCAGAGGGAGAGAGTTTTGAAAGAGAGAGAACAAGGGAGAGAAAAAGAGAGAAGAGAGAAAGAATCAGAGAAGGAAAGAAAAAAAAAGTACAAAGAGAGGTTTGCGAGAGAAAATGGAGAGAGAAAGAAAGCATAGGGAAATGAAAAGATTTCTAAAAAGAGAGGGAACAAGGAAGAGAAAGAGAGAGAAGATAGAAAGAATTAGAGAACATAAAAAGAAAGAAAGAAAAAAAGTAGAGAGAGAGGTTTGCGAGAGCAAATGAAGAGAAAGAAAAAGAGCAGAGGGAAAGAGTTTTGAGAGAGAGTTTTGAGAGAGAGAGAGAGAATCAGAAAGAGAAAAAAAGAGAGAAAAAGAGAGATAGGAAAAAAAATTTATATTAAGATTTTTTTTAAAAAAATAAAAGAATAATATATAATAGTGGGATCATTGTACGAACGGTGACATGTGGCGCGTCAAGGATTGCTCATTTAGGGAGCGGTGTAGCACAATCCTAGCCATCCAATTTGTGTTCTTCAGGATAGTCGGACCGCTCTCACGTCAGCGATCCACGTCAAACTCCCAAGATAAGCCGCATTCTACTATGCAGCGGGTGGCATCATGCTGACACCGTTTGGCTAAAGAAAATTTAATAAATAAATAATAAAGTAGTGCCAGTGCCGCGTGTTGCCACCACTAGCTGATATGTGGCCACTATTCCATAATCGGGTCAAATCCAATTTGACTCAAGTGAACTCGAGTTGACATGTTGACTTGGTTCAAATCGGTTGAACTGGTCTAACCCGTCCGAACCACCGGTTTATTTTTTTTAATTTTAATTTTTTAAAAATTAGGAAATTGTAAAAAAAAATATCAGGAAAAATATTTAAAATCATAAAAAATGAATGAAAATTATTTGAGTTATTCTAACTCGAATAAAAAAATGGAAAACAAAAATACAAAAATGAAGAAAAAATCTTTAAAAAATCCTAGAAAATTTTAGAAAAATGTTGGAAAATTTTCAAAAAAATTGTAAATTTTTTTGGAAATTTTGGGAATATTTTAAAGACTCTTTTTTATCAAATTTGATGAATATGTTTGACTATTATTTGTGTACATTTTTTTTCAGACCTCACCTATATTAGTTCTAAGGGAGGTTTATCTAATAAAATCCTGTCATTTGGATGTCTTATTAGACATTCCTAAATCACACCTTATTTTATATTTTATTTTAAAATTTTAATATTCATTTTTAACAAGTTAATTAAAGACCATTATATTTAGTTTAGGGATAATTCAGGGTTAATTAGGTACCATTCGTAGAATGGGTGTGTAGGGGGTGCTAATACATTCCTCTCGCATAAATGAACTCTCAATCCCAACTCTAGTAAATGCAAACCAAGACAGGTTCCTTATCCTTAGGATCAATTTAGATACCAATCAACCAGTAGTAATAAGGTGAGCTAACCGCACCTAGGTAAATAGCATATTAGTGATAGCTCCAATGAACTTATTATTATTATTATTATTATTATTATTATTATTCCTTGCCATTTCGAGCCTTTCTTTAGTATGTTGCAATAGCTTGGCAACTCCATTAGGGACTTAAAGAGTTGATTCGTTAATTAATTACGAATTATCCCAAATATGAATTTAATGGTCCTTTAGATTACTCCATGATATTTTATCTGTAAATATGAATAATTGTTGTGAACTTGTGAATATTTTACTTGTGTATATAACCCTTATATGTATGAATGGATAACTATGTGCAAGATTTGATGAAGTGTTGGGATTAGGGGATAGGCTTTTAAACTTGTCTGAGTACACAAACTTTAATGAGCCCTATACACAACCTTTACCCTTTTAGAAATAAATAGGGATGAGTACCGTCAGCTTTCATGAGACAAGGTCATTGGGAGCGCATGAACCACTCCGCTTAGTCTTTATTTTGTCCAAGTCCATAGGGTAAGGATATAAGACATTCTGGGAACCTATTGTTGATAGAGAATAGAGCTTGAACTACACATATTTGACTCTTGTTTCCTCCCTTATGATTGAGCCTCAGGAAAAACCTATAAGTAATAAACCCACCTATGGTTGGGACAGGAGGTTCATCCTTCTTCACATGACTTAGTCCAATATTTGTGTTGTTTCCTACATGTTGCATTCATACTAAGCATATCGTCTTTGCCAAAATTTCGAATTAGCCCCAAATTATCCCATGAACAGTTCAGTAGTGGTACATAGTATTTTGGGAGTCTTGCAAAGTCATTAGAAAAGTAGTTGGATTGAAGGAATTAAGGTGATTTAAGAAGCAATTTAGGGGTAAGCTGGTCAAGTTGGTGCATCAATCGAATTAATCCTCACAAATCTCCAACCATTGTGTCCTCATGTAGTTCCCACTCTTCAGAAAGGACTTTTAGTGGCCTCACCTCAAATGTAGATAGGAATAGAAGTTCAAAGAAATAGTATGACTACAAGAAAAGGTAGGATTACATAAAAGATTCCTTAGCTAAGGAAAGATCTATCAGGAGCTGAATTGAACGCTCAACAAATGTGTAACGACCTCAAAATTTATATCATTTATACATATATATATTACTACATTTATAATGCTCTGATACTAAACTAGATTAAACCCAACCATCAGCCTAAGCAGCGAGAAGCGGAATTCAAATAAACATAACCATATATAATTATATACAATACTAGAGTGCTAAAATGTTTCCCAAAATATACATATATGACTGTTTTCCAAAAATATCCTCAACTGGTTAGGGCTATACAAAAATACTCCCAAAATAATCACTCTACTGTCAGGGCAATATTGAGGCCCCTCTGTCTACAAGCCTGGTCTGCTCGCCTACTTGGATCACCTGAAAAATGTTAAAGTAATGGCATGAGCCAACGCTCAGTAAGACGAAATATGTTATTGTTAGTATGTAGCAAATGAGTTACAATATTATAAAAATCTATTTCTATATAATCATGTATAACTGAATCTGTAAATACAATACAAGTAATATAAATCACCACCTTTTCCATGTTGAAGTATATAGTGCTAAACTTGTATTAACTTGCTCTTTCTAGAGAGTGTTTCTTATACATGGCTATTCTTTTTATTTTTCTTGTAGATTGAAAATTCTAAAGATTGTTTGGATCGTTGGCTAAGCAAAGGGATATTGCTTAGAGAGGTGGGCTCTAGCCTAGTTAAGGCGTGACCAGACGAGGGGATATCGTTTGGAGAAGGCGGGCTCTAACCTTAACAAAGGAGTATTGTAAAGGTTTGTTCCACCCATCAACGGAACAGGTTTAGTGAATCCTTTGGTGGTTTGCCAAAGGCAAGAACGTAGGCTGGGTATAAGCTGAACCTCGTAAAAATCCCCGTCTCACTCTCTCTTTTCCTATTCTTTATTTTCAGTTCATATACAACTGCGTGGATATTTTTAAATATCTAAATTATACATACTACGTATATTTGGAAATCAAGTAAACTTAAAGTCCAATTTTGATTTGGGTTGCAAAAAGGGAATACATTGGTTACACCATATCTTGCGGAAACCATACGAGAGTACGTTACTTGGTTAACATCCCAAAGATAAATTTACCAAGTTTATTTGAGTTCTAAATATTTGGAAAGAGTGATTGGATTCATCTATACAGGGCTTTACATCAGCAAGCATAAATTCTCATTCATTACAGGATTTGGTTCAAATTTGGCTAATATAAACAAACAACCATCTTGAGTTGTCATATTACATAAGTGCTATGTATTGGCTTGTTTGTTTACTTTCTAATTATAGTTGATTGGTTTGGTTGAATGATTGGATGTTTATATGGTTAAAAATTAAATAAAGAAACTAAGTTCTTGAGTGCTTAACAAATTAAACAAATCAGTCACGAATTGGTTAAAAGAAATAAAATAAGTTTAAGAATTCTAAAAGGAATTAAAAGAAATTTTTAAAATCCAATTCACCGTCCCTCTTGGGAAGCTATTCCTAATTTCAATTGGTATTAGAGCGGGGTTATAACAAATCCTAACAAGTAGTTGTAAGAATATTTTAATGGCTAACTTAGGTGTAGCTCCCTTTGGAGAGGGATAATCTTCAATTAGGCCACCAATCTTTTGTGGAAAAAACTATACATTTTGAAAAAAGAGAATGCAAATCTATCTCCAAACAATGAATTGGAAAGTATGGGAAGTTGTTATAGATGGAGATCAAATTCCCACTAAGATAGTAGATGGAAAACAAATCCCAAAAGAGAAGAAAGATATGACCAATCAAGATTATAAAATGCTCCAAACAAATTCAAGTGCTATAAATGCTTTATATTGTGCCTTGGATGCTAATGAATTTAATCGAGTAATGGCTTGTAAATCAGCTAAGGAAATATGAGATAAGCTAGAAGTTATTTATGAAGGAACAACAGATGTTAGGGATAATAGGGTTGATATTCTCATAAACAAGTATGAAGCCTTTAAGATGAACCCAGATGAATCAATTACAAATATGTTTACTAGGTTCAATCACATAATCAATTCCCTAAATGCACTAGGAAAAACCTACTCTACTTGTGATATGATAAGGATAATTCTTAGAGGCCTTCCCTCCATGTGAGAACCAAAGGCTACTGTAATAACCGAAGGAAGAAATTTGAAAAACCCTTCCTTAGATGAACTTATAGGTTCTCTCCTTATATATGAAATGACAATGAATGAAAAGAATAGAAAAACCAAAGCCCCAGAATCAATAGCCTTTAAAGCCTTAAAAGAAAACTCAAGTAGTGAAATAAATGAAGATGAAAAAGCCTTCATATCTAAAACGCTAGCAAGGATACTAAGAAGGAGAAACAAATTCAAGAGAAGAAATCAAAAATCTAAATCAAATGAATCAGAAAAAGAAGTTAGCAAGAAATCAAAGAATAAAACTCCTACGTGTTACAATTGCAACAAAGCTGGACATATAAAACCTAAATGTCCACTATTAAAGAAAGAGTCTAAGAAGAGAAAGAAAAAGACTATGAAAGCCACTACTTGGGATAGTACAAGTAGTTCAGAGAATGAAATAAGTGACCAAGAGGTTGCTTACACGTGCTTTATGGCATGGGATAACGAAGAAAGCTCTTCAACTAACTCTTCAAATAATTCTTATGATGAACTTCAAAATGACCTATTCAAAGTACATAAGATGCTGATGAAAGCAAATAAACAAAACACCTCATTGAAGAATAAGAATGAAAGTTTAATGAAAGAGTTAGAATTCCTAAAGAATGCTGAAAGAGACAAAGACTCAAAACTAAAGCAATTAGAACTTAATTATGAATCAGCAAATGAAAGAAATAGAATCCAAAAATCTTGCTGAAAAAGAAAACAACTTGAAAATCAAGAAACTAGAAAGCAAGAATAAACAAATGATAGAACACCTTCGATCCCTATCCTCTACGGTATATAAGAAAGATATGTATATTTTTGGATTAGAGGATAGAATAATAAAATTATCTCTAGAATTAGAGAAATCATTAAAGAAGGTTGATAACAAGAAAGACATAGAGTTAAATGATCTCAAGAATCAAATCAAAGATAAGGATAAAATTATTTACAACTTCACAAATGGAAAGGAAAACCTTGATAAGATGATTGGCTTACAAAGAATGTCTCTAAATAAAGAAGACTTTGGGTTCAATGGAATTGAAAATAAAAAGAAAAAAAATTCTTACATGGGATATTTCTCGAAAGAATCCAGAGACTATACTTCCACATCTTCTAATGCCTACACAAACACCATATGCTATCAATGCAAGAAAAAGTGACATATAAAGTTTGAATGTCCGTTTAAAAGGAAAGGTGTTAAAACCAAACAAGTATGGAAAATAAAAGAAACCTCGCTTGAAAAATCTTCCGGATCCAAGAAAATATGGGTACCAAAAATGAAATAATGACTTCACACATATATAAAATAGAAAATGACATTTTTGGCCAAAATCATAGGATGACTTTTTACAAGGCTTAACTTAAGAAAATATAAAGAAAATATCAAATCTGAGCTTATTATATAAGCGCCTTGAGGTTACATGCTACATGCTTACTTGCCTACATGTGATGTATTGATATGCTATATGCTACATGTGTATTAATTAACTTGACTTAATTTATATTGAAAAGTATGGCTCCCTATGTTTAAAATTGAGAATGAGATTATTGAGCTTAAACATAAAATTTTTATATAAGGATAATTCTTGAACATGCATGATTTTAAATGAATCACATGGATAAATATACCGCTCTTTATCTATGAGCTATGAAAGATATAGTAGTTATATTGGTATCCATGAACTATACATTATGTAATATTAAGTTTTGGTATCTATAAAGTATTTTTAGTATCACATGTTAAAAATTTCAATAGATATCAAATCTAAAAGCTCACTTGGTATCACAAAGTAAAATTATTTATGAGCATCATTATGTCTATAAGCATGACATGACATTGATGATCTTATCATGATATTGATATTTGATACATGATATGATTCAATATTTTACATGGGATGATAAAAGCAAAATTAATAACAAAACTGAATGTATTGAATTCAGGGGGAGTGTCATGAATCATTAATTAATTGATATCATGAATTAAATTTTAAATTAATAAAATAAAAAACCATCAAATTAATTTCAATTGGTGTCTTGAATAAATACTGTGAGCTACACACTACCCATGCTATATTGAAAAATAATAACTTGAGTGTGTATATATGTTTGGAATACCTGGTTATTGATATGCTTAAAATGATTTGTATTTGAATTTAAAACATTTCTTTTCTTTTTGATTGATGTCAAAAGGGGGAGAAGTTGTGAAGCAAAAATTGAGCATAATTGAGCATGAACATTATATCTATTCAAAAGGAATATTTAAGTATTTAATATTGATTGAAAAAGCTTGTAAAACCAAAAGAAAGTAATGAGTGATGAAATTAATATTGATTTTATTAAGATGAAGCTTATTGAAAGGGAGAGCCTTTTTAAGACTTACTCAAATTTTTGCGCTTACTCAAATTTTTGCTCCTTGTTTGTCATCATCAAAAAGGGAGAGATTGTTGGCCGTACAAGGCTTAAAATTTTCTTATCTTGTTTTGATGCTAACAAACAAGTGGAATTTAACATATTTGTATGAGTAATGTTATTTTAGGGCTCACATATGAGAAAGTAAACTAAAAGAACTCACAAGGATCAAATGAGGCTTAAATAAGTCAAAACATGGATTTAAAGATGATATATTAAACCTTGAAGAATATGAGGTCATGCATGATTTGTTGAAAGCCAAGGAATGTTTAAAGTCAAAAGAGGCAAAGAAAAGCAAAGTGAGAGAGCTCAAAGAATATTAAAGCTTGAAGACCAAGAAAGGGCCAAAGCAAGCATGAAGACTTGAGCGTTTAGAATGTTAATGTCTTAGAAGTCTCATGTAAGTTTTTTAATGTTTAAAATATCGTTTGAAATATTTTGAAACTCTTAGGTTAACTTCTTGAACCTAGATACCTTATAAAATACTTCGAAAATAATTTTATAAGGTTAAAAATTAATTTAAAAATGTTAGAATCATTTTTGGAATGAAAAGCACAAAAAAGAGTTTTTCCAAATGCTGTCAGTTTTTATACATCCGCATTGAGGTAAATTTTTCTCTATCAAAATCACCTTATTTTAAAAATTGTTCAACGTGAAAGTTGTATTATTTTCTCTTAGATTTCTTTTACACCAAGAACACCTAATTTGGAGTTAAACAGAAAAATTTATGGCCAAAACACTGAAGTGGGTCATAGTTGTCAGCCATCTAAACACTGTTCACAAGGGGAACTTTAGCTAACTGAATAGCACACAGAACCACCTCAGACGTCTGAACCCCACGTCAGTCATCTGACCCTGTGTCCAATTCTTTCTTTAAAGGGTTTCAAGAACTTCAGATGATTGAACTCGACTCTTCAGTCATCTAAACATTGTTCAATGGGCAGAAATTTAAAAAGTTCTAATTTTTAAATATCCGTTACTTGGGCTCCAAACTTTTTAAAATTTTGGGAAACTCTCTAAGGAAACTTTAGCAACATGGAAACAAGTTTGAAAGCCTATAAATATATGGCTTTGCAAAATTAAAAAACAACCAAGATTTGAAAAATCTGTTTTGAGAAACTGAAAGCACTCTTGTTCTTCCAAAGTTCTCTTGCTCACTCATTGCAAAACTCTTTTGTTGAGATATTCTGAAGTGCTAGTCCTTCCTTCTCTGAATTCCTCTTGCTAATCCTCATCTAAGAAGGATTTTGGTGAATTCTACACTTGAACTTCATTTTATTTCATATTGATATTTTACATTGAAGTATATAATGCTAAACTTGTACTAACTTGCTCTTTCTGGAGAGTGTTTTTTGTACATGGCTATTCTTTTTATTTTTCTTGTAGATTAACGATTCCAAGGATTGTTTGGATCGTTGGCTAAGCAAGGGGATATTGCTTAGAGAGGCGGGCTCTAACCTAGTTAAGGAGTGACCGGACGAGGGGATATTGTTTGGAGAAGGCGGGCTCTAGCCTTAACAAAGGAGTGTTGTAAAGGTTTGTTCCACACGTAAATAGAACAGGTTTAGTGAATCCTTTGGTGGTTTGCCAAAGGCGAGGACGTAGGCTGAGTATAAGCCGAACCTCGTAAAAATCCCTACCTCACTCTTTCTTTCCCTATTCTTTATTTTCAGTTCTTATACAACTGCGTAGATGTTTTTAAATATCTAAATTATACATACTACGTATATTTGGAAATCAAGTAAACTTAAAGTCCAATTTTGATTTGGGTTGCGGAAACCGAAAGGGAGTACGTTGGTTGCAACATGTCTTACGGAAACCATACGAAAGTACGTTACTTGGGTAACATCCCAAAGATAAATTTACCAAGAGTTTATTTGAGTTCTAAATATTTGGAAAGAGTGATTGGATTCATCTATACAGGGCTTTACATCAGCAAGCATAAATTCTCATTCACTACAGGACTTGGTTCAAATTTGGCTAATATAAACAAACAACCATCTTGAGTTGTCATATTACATAAGTGCTGTGTATTGGCTTGTTTGTTTACTTTCTAATTATAGTTGATTAGTTTGGTTGAATGATTGGATGTTTGTATGGTTAAAAATTAAATAAAGAAACTAAGTTCTTGAGTGCTTAACAAATTAAACAAATCAGTCACGAATTGGTTAAAAGAAATAAAATAAGTTTAAAAATTCTAAAAGGAATTAAAAGAAATTTTTAAAAGCTAATTCAGCCCCCTTCTTAGGAAGCTATTCCTAATTTCAGGTCATCTCCTTCAGCAAAGAATGGGGGCTTCACCGCGTAAACTACTCGATGGAACAACCACGCTCTCTAGAGTTCCTGGCCATCTCAACCATCACCTGCTGGGTGACGTTGCGCAAAACTGCATCAGTATCGGCACCTCCCATATTGGAAGGTCTTGCTCCATCCCTCCTAGCATTCGTATCGCAACTTCCTAGATGCATCCTGAAAAACAAGAACACAGTTAAGAATGTTATCTTCTACACAAACCCTATCTATTTCGTTCTACTATTAACTACTCTCCCCAATCTTAACTCAAAATCCAGTTCTACCACCTAGACACATGACCTAATGATAGTTTGCTATGATTTTCGTGAAATCGTCACCCCAAGAAAAATACAGAAACCACCACGAAAAATCTTGTACCCAGATCACAGAACAAACCTCAAATCATTTCTTATACTCTGGTATTGCTTCCACTGCATTCTAAAGTTTACAAAACCTAACAACTTAGGTTCTGATACCAAATTAAAATGACCTGCTAATAAAATAAAATCTTTTTCCCTAATTTTTAAAGTCAATCCTTAACCTAAATAGTGGAAAGCCAATCATATAAAATAATACCACACATAATACAATACCAGAGTGTCAAATCATTCCACAATATACAAACACTATTGTTCTCTCGAAAACTACCCTTACTAATACCAAGGGTTTAAAAAACATGTTACCCAAAAATACTCACTCTCAAAAAGGGCAGTACAACAGCCCCTCTACTGGCGAGCCTGCTCCACTCACCGAGCTGGTTCACCTGAAAAAAAATAATTCAACATTGGGATGAGCCAACGCTTAGTAAGACGAAACATGTTATTCCTAGGGTGTGGCTATTGAGATATAATTTGGTAAAAATAATCTGATTTAAGAATAATATGAATAATTGAATCTAAAAATGCTGATATTACATAATGTATAATAAAACCATTAACTACATAACTGAACATGCCAATCTATATGAAACTACTTTTCATATTAATACTACTATTTCTGAAAGTTTTATAGTACTCATAATATCTGAGGAAATTTCTTGGATGGTTGTATGTCATGATTTAAACCCCTCATGACAGGGTTGTGTGGCCTGAAGGCGGGGCCTATCCTGGTTGGCCGACCAGGGTAAGTCAATTGAACTCCAACAGTCTGATCGGCCCCCTCAATCCATATCTGATGGAGAGCTTGTCCCGACGTGGGCACGATCGACCTCATACCACCTACTATATGAGTAAAGTGGGTGCACTCTGAACTGAATATCTGTAGCTACGGTACCGTACTTTGTTGTCTGATCCATCAGGGTCTGATACTATATAGTTAACCGATATCTGTAATATACTGTTTTTACTGTGATTTCTAAAATAACCATAACCGTATAAAATTTATCTGAAATTCTAAATAAACTGACTGAAAATATGATTTCAGTATAACTGAACTACTGTTTGAATATCTGTATATCGGGGCGTTATGGTACTGATAAACATGTTATTCTGAGATTACTGAAAATACATATTTCTGAGTATACTGTATACTAAAAAATTCGTCATTCTATAACATGCAAATAAGATGGTATTTCTGTTAATAACTATAGACATGATATTCACATATTCTATAAACATAATACTGTTCGATTATCAACTCAAGCCACACAAATACATACTAATATTATCAAGTTCTAGAAACTGTAAATATATATATATATATATATATATATAATCTGAATAATAATTTGGTAAAAATATATAATTCATGCTGAAATCGTAAAAGAGTTTCCTAGCATAGCATGTTTCCCTTACCTAACTACTGGAAAGCACCTATGGTATACTAGTCCAACACCCGCGGGGCTTCCAACTCAACATCCTGAAAACAACATTCACCAGAATAGAATATCATTATTTCTTTGCCTCCATCATGCCTTACCCCGACCCTAGGAAGAAATTCAACTCAATCCCACCGACGATCCACCCCGGTAAACCTGGAGAGAACTTCGCTAGGAGCATCGTGGTGGCCATAGATCGTCAATCCGGTGACTGATGGGGTGTTAGAATTGTTGTATTCCCAAGAGGGGGGGGGGTGAATTGGAATTTTAAACTTTTTTCCTAGGTTGAACTAGATGTTAGCAAAATATTACAACCTAGGGTCTTTCTATACAGTTCCAAATACGCCGATAAATATAATATACGAAAATTTAAATCAAGCGCATTATTCACATAATAACATACACGTGTGGTAAATATAAAGTGCGGAAATATAAACAAACACACGATATGTTATCGGGGTTCGGCCAACTGTGTCTATGTCCCCGCCTCTAGCTCGCAAGCCCGAGGATTCCACTAATAGCTCACTTAATGGTGGAGCAGCACCGATTACAACCAAGTCAATTACCACAGGGCTGACCTCAACCTACATGCCTTAACAAGATGGCGCACCTAGCTTTCCTAACCGGATTTAAGCCAATCTGAGACTATTCCAAGGCTAGTCTCCCTCTTCAGGCCCGTGTCTGGAAATACAATAGATGTGTATCACAATCAAATGGTATAGTGATTATGCTTTCATGTAAAGCAGATGTGTACCCAGTTACGTTCAATCACATACACCATCAATATGATTTAATATGTAAGCTCAATGTGGTATTAAGATGTCTACTCTCAAATAGATTTACTATCGGTGTAATTAGTGCGTGAGATTGCAAACCAGTATAATCTTTGTGTCACAAGGTATTCAATCAACATGCTCAAACAAAGATATTAATCAACCAACATATATGTATATATATATATATATATATATATATTTCAATCACTAGATTTTCTCATTCGTATAATGCTCAAGTAATGCATATGTTTGGTTTGCAAAATATATGTAATCCTTGTATTCAGCAAATAATATATGAGTGAATGAATATTGCAACAAAGATCACTATCACATAAACAAATATCTTTTCAAAGTTATATCAAAATAAATCCCACAAGATATTTGGAAATGTTTCGAAGAGATTTTGCAATCCACAAACAAATACAAACTTCACAAGATATTGCAATGGATATGCAATACTCAGAAGTTTAATACAAGTCTTCTTAGGAGAGACTTATAAACAAAGTCCCCTAAGAATACTTAGGTTTAGCTCTCAAGAAAAATCATATCAAATAATCACCAAACAAGGAGAGCAAACCTTTAAACACAAACACTCAATCAACTTACAAAGAGTTTAATTAGTATAAGAAGGTAAGTATGAGTGTAAGAGGCTAAAAAATGAGTATTATAGGTTTTTGGGTTTTCAAAGAATTTTCCCTAATCAAATATGCTAATCTCATGCTAATAATCCCAAATGAAAGGGTATATATAGACACCCTATGAAATATAACCGTTGGGGATCTATTGGGAATTATTAGGAAAGTTTTAAATCATTTTCAAATAATTAACCTTGTTTAAAAAATTAACTGCAGTAAAAAAAATCAACGCAACCCGAGAGGCCCGGTCGACTAGAGTAAGTTCAGCTGACCGAAGTTCATATGGTTCGGTCGATCGGGCTAAATTTGAACTGCCTAGGTCGGTCGACCGGATTTTTAAATCCAAAGCCTTTTTGCATGGTTCGGTTGACCGGAACTGAAATGAACTAACTTTTCGGTCGATCGGACATGGCAATTTTTTGTATGTCTGAGGTTCGGTTGAGCAGTCTAATTTGAACTAGGCCTGTCGATCGACTAGACCGTTAAGAGATCTCCCAAGGACCCTCAATTGACCAGGTTGGTGCAATACAAAAATGTCTTGGTCGACCAAGAACTCAAATTATTGACTTCATGAGGGTTTGGTCGACCGTGGCCAAATGAACTATACAGTTCGGTTGACCGAGTTGCAGTCAACATGTTGACCCAGACCTGGTTCGATCGACCAGGGTAAAAATGAACTTCCTAGCTGGTCGGCCGAAAGTGCACATTTTGTGCATTTCGGTTCTTTTTCATCCAACAATCACCCTATTTCAAATAATCAAACATGTTTATGCATGAGTGAGTGTCCTAAGGTCCTTTTTAGGTTCTTTTTTAAGACACCGAAAAAATCTGGTGTCGGTCGATCGAACCCTAAGGTTTTTCTAAGGTTATTTTCATTTCGAGCTTACACATTACATCATGCAGGTGATGCATGCAATTATTACAATCAAAACCCTATTTACTATTACAGATGAAATAGAGTACAACATGTATTGGGTCTTCCAATTTTAAGCTTTCACGTGCCATCAATAGATTTGCTAATATAGACCTGCACATGATCTAGATATCCATTAAATACATAAATATTTGTCATTATCAAAATCGGGATATGACCTATGGGGTCAACACAGGGCCAAAATCGAAGAGAGATGGAGGAGAGGCCATAGGAGAGAGAGAGAGAGGAAGAATTGCGTTGGATTTCTGCGATTAAACCAAGTTTAGGGCTATTTATACTGCGAGATTCATCGATGAGCCACGTCACCTCGTCGATGAGTCCTGTAGAAAGTTTGTTGATGAATCTGCACCCTTGTTGACGAGACGGGACCTCGTCGACGAGACTCTGAAGAACCCTCGTCGACGAAACCCTTGTGTTTGTCGACGAGTGCTTGGAAAGTTTTAGGTTATTATATCCCAAAATGCAATGTCGTTGACGAACGCTTCGTCTACTACCTTATTCAGTTTCTGTTTCCATTTTTCTCCCTTTTTATTATTTAAATAACATTATTCTTCGGGTCGTTACATTTTGGCTGTTATATGTTTTGAGAAAAATTAATGTGAATGGTTTGAACATCTCCTATTTTCTATAAAATATGTAGTTTTGAGTTAAATAAAATCCTGAAGATGCTCATGCTATGTTTTCAGCAACTTACGTCTTTCCCAATTAGTTTATTTTATTTATGGTTTATCAGATAAAAATCATGTGGCATGAGAACAATTTTTGAATTGGAATACATGAGCAAAAAACTTTTACTGACATTATACGGTATGATGTAACGGCCGGGGGCTGAGTTTTGATATAACAATTAGGGACCAAGTTTTATAGAATGTTAGGTTTTATAAGAAATGAATTATAATACAATTTTTATTGTGTAAATTGTCATATATGATTCTAGAAACCTGTGGATATGAGATGTGATATTATGATCACAGTACCATAGGTAAATGTGGGCAGTGAGTGTAATCACATGGGCATGGAAGTGTGATATGGGATAGTCGATTGGAGACCTAGGCCGCAATACTACTCCGAGGTTTCTGCTAGGAAGCCCCATCCGAGGTAGTTTTAGGTAGGCACAATCATACTTACAACCTTAGTTTTGACTCAGCTATAGATCCACTGACTGTGAGTTGAGTCCAGCCTTAGGGCCACACAACCCATCATTGGGGGGGGGGGGGGAGCATGTATTATGAGTATGTGATAGCGTGACGACGCTACTTCAGTAGTCTAGGTTGTGTCTTTTATGCATATATGGGAAAATTTACTATAAAAGGGCTATATTGAGCCGACAGTTTATTATTCAGAAGTTATGTATTTCAGATATACTGATTAGTACAGTTTAAATGTCATTTTCATATATGGTTAAATAATGAAAGTTTTATATTCACATGAGAACTCATGCTAGCCACACACTGATAATTATATAATCTGTCTTACTGAGAAGCGTCTCACCCCATTATATAAATCATTTTCAAGACCTTCAGGGAATCGTGCCTAGTGTACTACAGGGCAGGGATTAGACATTTTGGGGGTGCTAGGCAGACTTGGTGAGTCACTGGTGGTTTTATTTTGTCATTCGGTTGGGTTGAATTAAATAGACAAGTAGTTAGATGTATGTATTTGGGAACAGTTAGAACTATGATAAAGTGTTTGGATGTTTTAGAAATCTTTCGCTATATGATTTTTATTTTCAATAATGGCAGGTGCACCTAGGATTCCTTGGTTAGGGCGGGTTGCATTTATATATGTGTGTGGTATCAGAGAGTATTTATGATTGTAACAGGTTATAAATATTCATGTGGTTACAGAAGGGCAATTGTAGACACTCCATTTTATCTAGGGCTTACATAACACAAGTTGGGCAAAATTCATTAATTCAATAAACGAGAAAATAAATAAAAGTTTCTGAATACATGAAAAAAAAATTTAAAAAGAATTACATTAAAGAAAAAAAAAAATAAGAAGTGAAGAATGGAGCAAAAAATCCAGTGGGTCGGCAACTCAAACCTACAAGCATAAAAGTAAAATAGAATTGGACATGTGGGATTGCGCAGTTAACATTTGGGTAAAATGTGAGTTTAATGCAAGCATAATTTAAGATATCAATTTTAATGGGATTGATAAGTTAAATGCAGTGAGAATTGAATGAATTGGATCCCTTAAGCCTATAAATATTGAGCTTTCGAAAGGTAGAAGGACACACACAGGAACGGACACAAAGACAGAGATACATAGACAGGGAAAAAAAGGGAGGTTGATCACTGAGAATTTTGAAGAAAAGAATTGTGAGAGAGAGGCTGAGCAGCTAAGATTAAAGAAATTAAGGAGGACTGAGGATTGAAGAGCTCGAATTGCAACAGAAACTTGGAGCTGAATGGCTCAAGAAAATGAGGAAGTAGGATAGCATTATGAAATTATAGGTTGGTTCCTTAGAATTTTTTATTATTCAATTCAAATTTAGGCATGTTTTAAAATTTAATTTGACTTTAAATTTGAACAATTTTTGAGCAAAAATCAATTTGGGAAAACATCAAACAAAATTTGGGTATTTGACACAAATTTGGAATACCCAGATCTAAATACCTATACCTGAACATATTTAGATCCGACCTAAAGACTTGGGTCAGATTGCCCCAGCTCCTGTTAGTTGACCCATTTACCCAAGACCTAAGTCAACCTTGACCTAGATCCATTGTCCCAAAACCTAAAACCCAAAACCTAGTTAGCATGGGGGCCAATTTTAAATCCATTCCCAAATGGGCCTTGTCCAACCTAAACTCAGTTGATCCAAGCCCATCAACCCTAAATCAAGCCCAACCAATCTTAACTTGAGCCTGATCAAACGTAAATTCCAACCTAACCTAGGTTAATCCTGGGTCAACTAACCCTAGTTGGCTCTTATGAAAATGCAAGAACATAGCCAAAAAATTCATAAGAAAAAAAGAAAATATGAATACTAATTTCTATAGGTTTGTTGTTTGGATTTATGGGTAGAGAGCTTAAAACTCTTTGCTCCTATTTTGAATTGATACCTGCAAAGAAAAATAAGGGGAAATAGTTAGAAATATTAAAAGAGAGAAAGAAAGAGAGAGAACATAGGGAGAGAGTTTTAAAAGAGAAAGAACAAGGAAGAGAAAGGGAGAAACGAGAGAAAGAGAGAAAGAATCAGATAACAAAGAAAGAAAGAAAGAAAGAAAGAAAAATAGTAGAGAGAGAGGTTTGTGAGAGAAAATGGGGAGAGAAAGAAAGAGAGCAGAGAGAGAGAGAGAGAGAGAGAGAGTTCTGAAAGAGAGAGAGAAAAAGGAAAAGAAAAGGAAAGAAGAGAAAGAGAGAATACAAGAATAGAGAAAGAAAGAAAGGAAGAGAGAAAAGAGAAGTTTGCGAGAGAAAATGGAGAGAGAAAGAAAAAGAGCAGAGGGACAGAGAGAGAGAGAGAACAGGGAAGAGAGAGGGAGAGAAGAGAAAAAGAGAAAAAGAGAGAGAGAGAGAGAGAGAGAGAGAGAGAGAGAGAGAGAGAGAGAGGGAAAAAAGGTTTTTATATTAATTTTTTTATAAAAATTATTATTATTATAATAGTGGAACACATGTCACCGTATAGACAGTAACATGTGGCACGTCCGAGATAGCGCATTTAGGGAGCAATGTGGCACGATCTTGGCCATCCAATCTATGTTTTTTTCAAGATGGCCAGATTGCTGTCATGTCAGCAATTCATGTCAAACTCCCAAGATGAGCCGCATTCTGCCACGTGGCGAGTGACATCATGCTGGCATCACTCTGCCGAAGAAAAATAAAAATAAATAAATAGTAAAATAATAATAAAGGAGTGCCAGTGCCATGTGTCGCCACCATTGGCTGCACGTGGCCACTCTTCCCAAATTGGGTCAAACCTAGTTTCACTTGGGTTAACCTGAGTTGACCTATTGATCGAGTTCAAACCAGTTAAACCTATCTGACCCCGTCCAAACCACCGATAATTTATTTATTTTAAAATTTAATTTTAAAATTTTTTAAAATTGGGAAAATAGTAAAAAATAAAAAAAAATTAGGAAAAATATTAAAAATCATAAAAAAGATAAATAAAAGTTAATTAAGTTATTTTGATTCGAATAACAAAAAAATGGGAAAAATACCAAAAATGAAGAAAAAGTCTTTAAAAATTTTATTTAAAAATTTAAAAATTTATTTTTAAGGAGTTAATTAAAGATATTTAGATTCAGTTTAGTGATAATTCATGGTTGATTAAGTACCGTTCATAAAACATATATGTAAGGGGTGCTAGTACCTTCCTCTCACATAACTAAACTCCTGATTCCAACTCTAGTAAATGCAAACTGAGGCTACTAGTTATTTGACCTTAGGATTAGTTTAAAGTTCAATCAATGATAGTAATTAGGTGAGCTAACCGGACCTAGGTAAATAGTAGTTTGGTGGTGACTCCATCAAACTTATTATTATTGTTATTCCTTTCCATTTCGGACCCTTCTTCAGGATGTTACGACAATGAGGGTGTTTGGTAAAGTTAAATGCTAGGTGTTGGACACTAAATTCAAACATGATTTTGTGAACTAATTTTGAGCTGAACTTATACCGGTCACTCAATTTAAAATCTAATATATTTTAAGTGTTTGATATTTAATATATCAATATATGTTATTTTTTAATTTCTAACCTTTTCAAAGCTTAAGAGCATAAATATTTGATAAAACTAATAAGAAAATATAAATTTTTAATAAAATTAATAAGCAATTACATAAGATAAAGTTTTTTTTTAATTCAGCATAAATAATATTTTCTCATCCTATATTAAATAAATAATTATAATTTTGAACAATATAATTTACTATTGTGCAAAAATAAATTTTATTATTTTAATTTTAATCATTGGGCGATGAGTTTTTTGTCATTTTTATTTTTTAAGAAGGGATAAAATTGGAAAAGAGGCCTTTGAATTCAAAGCAAACATGTTTCCATGTGTGATTCTATTAGAGGAATTTTTAGAAAATTCAGAACTACTAGCAAACACTCTAATGTTGTTTGATAAAAAATCAAACACCTTCTAGAGGATGTGTGGATTTAGATGAGTAGATGTTGATTGATTGTGAGTGGACTTTATGTCAATGCTTACCAAAAGTGCAAGGATAACGATAGAATTGTAGAAATTATAAATGGAGAGAGAAAAAAAGAGAGAGGTAAAAAGGCTTAAACTAGAAGAGTTTAGGAAAGATAAAGAGGGAAAATACTAAAGGGAGAAAAAAGTGAGAGAGAAAGAGACAAGAGAGATAAACAACACTTAGTCTATTTAGCACTGGGTTATTGCATAATGTTTGTTGAATAAAGTTGAAGATGTCCTTACAATAACCATTGCATGTATTTATACTCTTATGAGGTCAAACCTACATTAATTCTGCCGTTACAAGTATAAATTCAAAATAATAAATCAATAACAAAGGGAGTTTATAAAAAATTTAAAAACTAATAATAAATTAGGATCATTTCATAGCATTAAAGGTCAAAATTTTTATAAGTGAAATGTTTACCTAATGCTTATCCGCCTTATTGCTTAATAATGAACGACCTTTGCCTGATGAGCTAGGCAACCATCATTGCTAAAACTTTTGATTCAAACTTTGGTTGATGACAAATATGACCATCATTTCTTGTTGACTCTATGTTCTCTATCACCTCTATCCTATATGAGATTTGTGCCTCGCCTAAAGTGTTTGACTTATGTATCCTCTTAGAAATTCTCCACTTAGTTAGTTTACTAACCAGACGACACATAATTCACTTGGCCAAGGTGAGCTCTTTTTTTTTTTGGTGAAACAATGGTGTCCAAAGCCCTTTGGACACTCATCTAATCAATCAGGGATAATGGGTTCACCCATTTATCCCTTTCCACTTAAATACTATGGGATTATCTCAAATGGAAAGTTGTTGCCCTCAAGACTCAAACTCTAGCCATTTAACCCAAAGAGTTTTGAGTTTACCACCTGAGCCAACCTTAAGAGTCAAGGCAAGATCTTTTTTTTGGCAACTATGCAAGATCTTTTTTTTTTGGCAACTATCTTAGCTAAACAATAACCATTACATTTCAAGGAATTACACAAGGATGGCACAATCAATGCCCCCGATGGCTGATCCATTTAGTTACTAATAGCACTTATAAATGAGTAACCATAAACCACAACCTCAATTTTAGATGATCAAAAAGTGTTATACCCTTCCCTTTTTGGGCAATTAATACTTTGAATATTCTCTTTTTTCCTTGTATCGTCCATCACGAGATGAAAAATCATATGTTTCAAGGGTACATTAATTGTGTCATTAGCAAAAAAAAAAGAAGAAGGTGATATTCATGGCTCATATTGGCGATACTCTACGTAGTCAAAAAATCACTTAATCCACTACTGTCATTTAGTTTCCAAAATGGTTAAGTGACCTTCCCTAACTACTTGGTTTAGTTTGATCACAAAATAGATTCTTCACAATACAAAAGTTAATTTCTAAGTATTCTCCTTTTTTCTTTGCTTTATTTAAATCTACTCGTCCCTTCTACTTTAATTCACAATTAACAATTTGGAGAGTACAAAATCTATGGAAGCATTCTTTGGAAAAGGTTGCCCCTTTGTTGTCATCTATTCTTCCAAAGGAGATGTTGGAGGATGCAATCTAAAGACTATCCTCAACGCTCACTATTAGGATTTTGGTTTTATTGTATGACTCAAAAATATAATATCTTTTCACTATCACTAGGGTGGTAGAACTGATGTGCACCAAATATCCTTTCATTAGCAGGTGGATTGCCAAATTGAAAGCATTTCTCCGAGAGGTTCCTAATCGTAATGTATTCCATAAGATCATGATGACAACAAATAGATATATTGTTGAAGATAAACATCTTAGATGTTGGCTAGAACACCTTGGATACCAATACCATTAAGTTTAAGGTTAATGTCATTTGTGCCGAAATTCAAAAATCTTCTATGCTCATTGCCAAATAAAATGATGCGACAAAGAAGAAAAAGGTGAGGCAATTAGTCATCTAGAATCACATTGTTGATGCATGCCATGATAGTTTTGGGGTGAAGATGACATTGGTCAATGAAGATCACTCACTTCATTGGCTACGAGATTAGTCTACCCTCGCCAAGATGCTGGGAGAATTAAACTAGTGATCTTTTGTGTTGTATTTCTTTGACTAAATCCCAAGGACTAGTCAAATTTAAATAAACTTGAATAAAACCTAACATTTGCTTTAAAATCATTTTCCATCATAGCTTAGGCAATGCTTGTCATACATTTCATTTTGGTGATTTTTTTTAGAATAATTTTTGTTGCCTCAAAATAATTAGCCCCATGCCAATTGAGATTAGTTTAGGTGATACTCATTATGCACTTTGCTTGGCGATCTTCATGTAAGCCTATAGGTGAATTCTTATATTAGGAAATTATGATTATTTTTTGAAAGCACCGCTCCATTAAATGGCACTTATCATTAGCTAATGAGCAAGCATGCTTTTTTTTTTTTCCTACATATTAGCCATAAAGAATATATATTACCTTTTTTAGGCCAAATAGGGGTAGCCAAATTATTCATAAGTCATGCCTCTATAATATTGGACCTGAAACAAGTTTTGACCGACCAAGAGTGGATGGTGAAAAAGGATCACCCGATATTTGATTTTAGCCTAGCCAATGGATGGTCCTTGTCTGCCTCAAAGTTTTTTTTTTTTTTAAGAACTCGCCAATCTCTAGATCGAGCTTGAGCTTATGTTCTTTCACAAGATCATCTTGGGCTTCATCGTCGGCAAGGTTTAAGTCCTCAGTTAAACACATGTTATGATATTCTCCATATTTGGCTAAATAAAAATCATTCTTCTCTATATTGTTATCGACTAGTATGGTGTCTTCATGATGTTGGCCGATGGTGGGCTTAATCTCTTCATCTTCTTTATATAATCGGCCGATAAATCATTCACATGAGCTTTATAGTCAATATTCTCTGGTAAAAATAATCGGCCGATAAATCATTCACATGAGCTTTATAGTCAATATTCTCTGGTAAAAGATTCCCCCCCCCCCCCCAAAAAAAAGCTACTGTGTATGGTCGAGGTCATCATGAACCATACGACCATATGGTTCGAATGGGGTTCTCCCCTTAACATCCTCAGGCAAAAGAATATGCTTGCCAAATCTGTCATTGTAGTTACAAGCGATGATTCAACCATACCCATAGCAGAACTGTGGGCAAATGGTAGTCGAGGCTTTTGATACACTAAAAATGTTAAAGAATAGCTCCTAAGTATAAGAGTGTCACCAAGTAATATTAGGGGAGTCCCTAAGTCATTTCCTCAGAACGGTTTGCTTAAATCCCAAATTTACCTACTATCAAAAATAAAAAGGAATTATGTACTACTACTAATTACAATGTTATTTACAATGAAAATAGGTTTTTGGGCATAACCAAAGATGATGTGTTCTTCATGAAATGGTAAAATGGATACTAAGTGAGTTAAAAGAAATTTAAATATAGTGTGTTAAAGAACTGGGGAATTGGAAAATAACTATGTATCCAATTAAGATTTATGCTTCAATGCACCTTGACACTAACATTACTCTTTTCCATAAAGTGGAGGAGTTTACGGACGTGTGTTGAATGAGTTATGATTATCTTTGATCAAGGAGCTAAACCATAATCATCAACATCATCTAATCCACCTACTCTCAACAATAAACAGAAAATTATAATGGTTATGCTCTAAAGGGGTTTTTTTTTTTTTTTTCAAACACCTTGTGTGCAAGTTGAAACTAAGCTAGGCTCCATTCCCTTCAGTTTCAAAACAGCTCATAAACACCATTCAAATTTGCAATTGCAACAAAGAATAAATGCAGAAGATATGAATCAATAGCTATTGAACAAAATTCAGCAACATCCACAATCATAAATCTCAAAATACACACAAAGAAATTGCAAACATCTAAGCTGTCAAAGCAAGAATTAGAAAATCAAACATAGCACAGATTGGGTTGGATTTAGCCAGCAATTCTTAATTCTAAACCCAAATTGAAAACCAAAATTAGAGAGAAAAAGATGCAAGAAGGGGGGCCTCGGGTTGCTACTGTGTTACGGGAAGCAAGCTGTGCACAGAGAGGATTCTCGAGTTGCTGCAATCTAATGTGTAGAACCTGCAAAACCGAGAGCCACAATTGTTGATTTCGAGTGGCTATTGTTGATGTGTTCAGGAAAGGGCAGCTGTTGTGCTGCTGCTGTGCAATCTGCGAATAGCAAGCAGGGCCGGCATAACCATTAGGCGGCTGAGGTATTCGCCTAGGACCCCAAAATTTTTTTAATATAATAATATATTTTTGGGGTCTCAAATTTTTTTTAATTAAATAATGTTAACATTATTTATTATACTCTTTTCTCATACATTGATTTCCCAATTAACAAATAAATAAAATTGTATTTTAAAATGTAAAATAAATATAATTTAATTATTTTTTTTTTCAAGTCTTATTGACTTCCTAACTAACAACTTTATTATATTTCAAACTATCTATTACTCTCATCTCTTTCTATTAGTCTCTCTAAAAAAATCTTTCCATCTCTCACTCTCTCTCACTCTCATCATATCTCGGTCTCTATGATTTTTACTCTGACTCATGTGTTTATCACCTTCAGGCCTCCGATTTTCTGTAATTTTCATCAACCTTAATTTTGATTTCAATGTTTGTATATTATTTTTCTATTATTTTCACTCTAAATTTTTTTTCCTATATTTTCTTAAATTTTGGAAGTTTTGAGGTTAGAACTTTGTATCCAATAAGAATCTGATATCTCTAAAGCCTCGCTCACCAATCAATTTGCAATAATAATAATAATAATAATCAGGTTATATTGTTT